>NC_140932.1:157273246-157330746 GCF_014529385.1 Adiantum capillus-veneris
ATAATGGACAAAGATAGTGAGACACTGAAAAGAATAAGGTGGAGGTATGACAAACTACTGGTCCCCAATGTCTGCAAGGATAAGAAAATGAGGGAAATTTTGTTATACCCCCCTGAGCTAGTGCCACAACTCACAGTTGTAGATGTCACACATGATGTGAATACAAGGGCAAGGGCAGAGACTATTGCTCGCCAAACAGAGGACATGAGGGAAGCAGAGCGTAAGGAGAAAGCAAAAGTAGCAGTGGAGTCCCATAGGCAAACAGAATGCAATGTGACCCTGTCCATAGAGGCAAGCAATCAAGAAACTCTACTTTCAATGAAGGATGGTTTGCTTGCAGAGATACCATTTGTAGATGGAGCCAGAAAGCTAGCTCTGGAAAAAGTGGACATTAATTTATTGCAGAATCCAGATGCTCAGATTTTAGACACAATTATCTATGCTTGTCTTAAGTAAGTGTTACTATCTTGCTAGCTTTGAAAACTCAGATAATAGGTTTGCTAACTCAGGTATACTCTCTGCAGCTTGATCAAAAGTCAACTCCCACTGCACACCCACACGGAGGTGTTTCTTCTTGATCCACAAATGTCAATGATTATTAGACAGAAGAACAGTCCATTTGGGACCTTTGAGAGTTGGTTTCTCCACTGTGCTATGCTAGAAGTTACTGTCATCATCTTTCCATATGAGAACAACCATCACTGGAGTCTCATATGCCTTGATGCTGACCAACCAGCAGTGTGGGTGTTCAATTCAATAAAAGGAACCCACCCTGAAATTAAGCTGTAAGTGTTATGTATCAAAAAGTGTTTCTTATATATATCCATGTAAATTTGAAGCCTCAAGCTAACATCTTGATACTGCTTTGTGCAGTTGTATAAAGAGGTTGTTGCTTGCCTATGGCAAGCTATGTGGAAGGTATGAACTATACAAGGCCCCAATCAAAGATGTACCTATCCCAAATCAAACCGATGGAAATTCTTGCGGCTGGAGATGTCTTCTCCATGCAGAATATGTCCTGCAAAGCTACTTTGCATTAAAACCTTTCATGACTAAGGTAACCATTTGGCAATGCATTCAGTCAGTTTTGGTTTAGTTTATAGAAGAATTCTCACCATGTGGTCTTTCAATTTTGCAGAGTGCTTTAAAAAACTACACATATGATTATTTGCAAAGATATCGGGTAAGTTTAATACAACACCTGCTTACTATGTCTAGCCCCAGAGAGCCTGAAGATAGCGGCTTGGATGACTGCACTATTGATATGACAATACATGACGTGCCACCACGACAAACCACTGCATCCGATATAGTGGAATCACAACAGGCCGAGGGGGTCATATCAGCAGAAGATGAAAGAGCCGAGGATGAGGAAAGCTCAAATGAGCATATGGAAGGTGCTAGTGTACAACCAGAGGAGACAATGAAAGAGCCAAGTCAGCCAGTGGAGGAGCCAAAAGAGCCAAGTCAGCTAGTGGAGGAGCCAAAAGAGCCTATGGATGAAACCAAAGATGAGGAAAGCAGGCCTATAGATGAGCAAAAGGATATGGATGAGGAAAGCAAGCCTATAGATGAGCAAAAGGATATGGATGAGGAAAGCAGGCCTAGGGATGAGCAAACTGATATGGATCAGGCAAGGATGGATGAGGCAAGGATGTATGAGGCAAGCCGGTCAACCGAGGCAGAGGAAAAGACCTTGGAGGAAACCTTGAATGAGGCAGAAAGAGCCATGGGGGATACCCCTGATGAAGATGTGAATGATGACTATGAAGATGTGAATAATGAAGCTAAAGCAGAGGAGAGCAACAACGACATCAACACTACAGAGACCCAGTACGGACCCTTGCTACCTGTAGATACGGTTGTTCCGGTAATGTCTATTCAAGTATGGCAAAATATGTTCAGCTTCTAACTACTTATATGTACTTGTCAACTTTTACAGAGGTTGATTATCTTGGACCTCAATGGATTGCTGCTGATGCGCGTGCCTCTCGGTGACACAGAACCCTTTGAGGATTTGCAAACGTTTCGGATGGGAACTTGTCGAGTTGTGGTTCGTTCAGGAACCAAGGAATTTATTCAGTTTCTTCTTCCGCGCTTCAGAGTTGCCATATGGTCTTCAATGCAAAGGCAATACTTGTCGCCACTAGTTACAATAGTTTGCAGTGTATGCGGCACTCACACGTCAGATTTTGCCTTTTTGTATGATCAAAGAAAATGCGTTACCGTCGAGGGCCACTACCACCCTAAAAAACCACACTTACCTCTTTTGTACAAACCGTTTAGCCAAATCAGTGTACCCTTTGATGCAGCTAATACACTACTGATTGATGATACTTCTGAAAAGGGAGAACTAAATCCGTCGGGAACAACTATCTCACCACCTTCTTTCGAGGGGCATTCCTTTGATTTTTACCTTGAAGACATTCTGATTCCATACTTACAGAAATTGTATCTCAGTCCATTGTTCACGGACGAGTTTGTACTTTCTAATGAATTAAGATGACTCTTCTATCATGTCTTTGTCTTGTCTAACATTGAGAGAGAGAGAGAGAGAGAGAGAGAGAGAGAGAGAGAGAGATTTGACATGGTAAAGAAATGTATTTCAAGCACACTTATTCATAGGGCACAATTGACAAATGAGCTCAAAAAACTTCATGTATTGAAAGTCATTTGTATACACTTGGGTTCACAAGAATATCTATTACATTGACACTACTTCAACCCGACCATCCAACTCTTTGCACAAAATATCTTTTTCCCTTCGCCGCATCACCTTACGGCCAGCTAGGAAAAAGGAAAAATCTGATAGGTCCCTGTCCATTGACTCTTCAATTATGTCATGCCGCAACTGCTGAAGACTGCATAGCTCCCTTATTGTAACCACCAACAGTAGGCCATGCTCTTTATCAATCACTTCCACATCCACAGCACGATTATCTTCCAAACCTGCAGAAATGTGGTCCATAGGAATGTACTTACCATTGAGCATTTGTGATCGCATATACCAAAATGAGAGTAACAGTGATTGGCTTGCAATCATGTACTTGACAACTAGAGTATCAAGCGCGACCTCGCACCGTAAGCCAATCTCTTCCTTTACATACCATCCTCTGTCAAGAAGTTTGTCACAGGATGACTGCTGAAATGAATTGCACATGAACATAGTTTTCGTAACACGGATGTTGTAGCTATGAAACAACTCTATGAAGAGTGCAGCAGGACAAAAGTTTGCAATTCTAACCAATTTGGTGGGAATAGAGCTACGTAGAGACCTCTGTATATCCTTGTAGAGCTTACTTCGCATTGCCTCCACCATTGTTTCCTCGGGAATTGGCCAGTCCACAGTGTTCCAATCGGTTGGTAGAGGCACTTTCACCAACATGCCATTCTTATTCCCTGAGCTGAGTTGGTAGAAGTGGTCATAAAAAAATATTCCTTCATCAGCCAGGCTTTTGCTGCTCCTCCCTGAATACTGTAGAGAACCAATGTGGGCATGAACAACAAGGAAGAGGCCTATTATGCACTCCACAGGCTCCCATTGCTCATAAGAAGAGGGATAAACATCTGCAATATATATAAGAAGAGTTAAACTAAGAGTATCAACAAGTAAAAATGACAAATCTAATGTAATTGAGCTGTGAAGAATGGAGACATTGCTCATAAGAAGAGGGAGAAACATTGCAAAATATATAAGAAAAGTTATAATGAGAGTATCAGTAAGTTCAGATGTCAAGAGTACTTACAGATCAAATGAAGTTCAGATGTCAAGAGTACTTACAATTGCAACGTGGTTGATGTATATATGATACATTTCCACCATTTGCTATCACGTCTGGATGGGTAAACACATGTTGAACAAGAACTTCCTTTACAGATCTTTTGCCGATTTCAACTTTGAAATCCAACACTCTAGCCTTCCATGATAAGCAGTAAACGTTGATACCACTAGACCTCTTGGGTCTTCTTGGTTGCATGAGGACCCATGAACCTTTGTTTATCCTTTGTCCAACCCATTGGTTCTCTGCACTTATTGAAGTTGATATTATAATTGAGGATATGCTACTACTTGGCCTTCTAGGCAAAGTGCAGCTATTGGTTGTTGGTGTGAGAGACAGTAAACACCTGGAGCTTCTTGGGCGAGAAGACATGGAAGCCATAGTTCTCAGAGAAAAGCTTTAGTGGAGGGAGATTCACTTTGAAAGCATTCTAATGGAGGGAAAGTGTTTTAGAATTCTAATATCTTGTGCGGGCTTAATGGTCACCCTCCAGTACGTTAATGACCATAAGAGAATATCAGAAGTGGGACCACTGGCAAGCACCTAACAGCTCGGTAAAAGGAAGGAAATTATGATGTCACAATCCTAGATTTGTGAAAGTTTTATGCTATTTTCCTATTTTTTGAGTCTTTCCACGTACTTTCCTACGTAACATAGCCTTCGTGCTCATTGGACGCGCTCTATTTTTCTCTCTCTTCATATGGCCCTCCAAATGACCTCCGAAATTTCCTAATGATCCATACAAGGTGGAGCAGGATAGTCCAGGGGTCCATCCAAACAACAGCCTTGAGTCATCTAGAAGCAGACCTACAACAAGCCACAAACCAAGTAGAGGAATCCAAGGGAAAACCCATGCGCTTAAAAGATCAGCAGGCGATGAGGCTGTAGATTGAAAAACAAAAAGATGAGAAAAGCATGAAAATTTAACAAAAGAAGTTGGACAAGCTAACTGCATAGAACTCTCTCTATCTTGGAGGAAGAAAAGTTAGAATTGGTCATCGATCGTTGGTGGACATTTTCGATTCAGACGACAATCTCATGCTAAATCTAGAAGACCTTCAGAATCTGGTCGAATCCATCAAGACTAATGTGGAGGAGAAATAAAAGGAATACCTTGTTACCCTAGTCAACTAAGCATTAACGGAGCATCTAAAGCACCAAGAAGATGATGAGGAAGACAAAGATGAGGACATACCAAGGGTAGGAGGATGGGGATGGTACCATTGATCATAGAGATGATGATGATGAAATGATCAACCTCCTCCTCCCGCACTTAGTTCAGCTATTGGTGGGAAAAAAACTGGCAATACACAAGGGGCAAATGGCACATATGGATGTGTTGTAGATAAGACTTAGTGGCAATCAGAGTAGACTCAATAGCAGCCATATCATAGGTCTATGGGACAATAACAAGATGCATCAACATTTTTTTGAAAATTTAACCAAATGAAAAAGACTCTTCAAAGCCATCTCTTGTTCCCTCAAAGTGATTATGGTCTTTGGTCCTCTACTATGCAAGCATTGTTCTCCAACAAAGTCTTTATTTTTTGATGCAATACCCTTCTGCCAATCTGCATCTTGGTAAGCAAAGCTAGTATGATTCTTTCATGCAGCATTTCCAATTGGAACCCTAAGCTCAAAATATTCATAACATATGGTTTTTGCACTTGAGAATTCACCAAGATGTCATCAAATGTAAGGATATACTCTGGCAATCGTTCCAACAGCTAAATTGTATTGGGATCAGGAAGCAGTTGGCAAGTGGCCTTCTCATGATAGCTGACCATCTCCCGTTGATCTACCATTTGCCTAAATCCCCACATACAACATCTAGAATCTTTCAAAATCTGAATTTGGATCATTGTCATTCATATATTCCTACATCTCAAGTGCCTTCTCCTTTTGTAATCCCTTGTTCAGACTTAGACATTTGATAGAGTAGTCAAGATTAGTGTATGAATCAAGATCTACCAAGATTTTTTTGCCCAACCAGGAGAACCAAGTGATGATGAACCTCATAGAGTTGGTTCCTAATTCTCCAATCCTTATGTATGCATTACCCTTGAAAGATGATGAGTTGCCAAGATTGTATCCAGATCTGTATCCAAAGTATAACGAACCAGCTGATCAATAGAGGTCTCTAAGGATAGTTGATCAGTTGAGAGAATGGTATGAGCACAGTAAAGTAGAGTGAGTGGCTTGGAAGAATGTGCTCAATGACATTGAACAAAAAACTACAATATCAGGATTGAAGGGGGATCTATATAGCTTCCGAGGGATGATGAATTATTGGATTGATAAGATATGCACATTGATTCGATGCACCAATGAGCTTCTTAAATTGTCAGTATAGAAGCCTCCAAGATTCTAGAAAAGGATATGACGAACAAAGCAGCATCAGAGCCACATTTCAAAGAAATGGTTGAGGTGTTGTTCGAAGCTCGGATTAAGGCCAACCAGCCACTACCAAAGGATTGGATACACACTACATCAATATGTCACAAGCTAGCCAGAACCAAACTCACTAGGAGAAGGCGTACTTTGCATGATGTTGAAACAAAGACATGGACTGCTCGGACACCATACAAAGTCAAGATGATCATTGATCGCAGGGAGCACTTGGAGCAGGAAGCCATCTATTGCCTCATTCAGAAGGACAATGTTGGAACCAATGCTCAAGGAATGGGTCAACCTCTAGCAATTCAGGATCCAAAGTTAGGCCATTCCGAAGCCAATAAGGGAGAAGGATAACAATCAGTCAGAGCCCAGTTTGGGCACCTATAAATAGGACCCATTACTTCATTTTGTGGGCTAGTCCTTCCGGAGTCTAGAGTTACCCTTTTGTACTTATTGAGCATTTTCTCTAAGTATCAATTAGCTTTTTCATGGCTATATCTTGTGCCAATTTTATACTTTCCAGTGTCTGAATACATATCATTTCTAGTCTCTTGTCTTCATGTCTCCATTTCGTCTTTGTTTGGTTTATCTATTATTTGAAGTATGAATGTGAAGTCTGAATAACTAATTTGATCTGACTAACTCCAAGTCTCTAACCTGTAATAGTTATCAGAAGTGATTAGGTCATTCCGATGCGCCATGTTGAAAGCTCAACGCGAATGGAAAATACTCACATATAGGTTGTTTTGCTTGTCCATACCTGCGCGAGGATGGATGAAGGGTTCAAGCCACCCCCTTCTGTGACAGACGTACAATTGCACAAGCGAGTGCTCTTTTCTTACCTCACTTGCACACACGTTTGGGCATGTCCGTGGCATGGGCCTTATAGGTGTCGACTGAAGAAACTTCCACGCACTTGAAAATATAAGTTACTTTGGTGTTGTTCACATGGGTCTAATAAGAGCTAGTTCACATGCAGGTCCGATTTGCAATTGATTGCCAACCACTTGCGAACTTTTCTTGTTCCCATGAGGGGTTGCAGTGAAAATGAGAGCAACTAACTGGCAACCAGTTGCACCCCTGCTCCAAGGGGAGGAGGTGGAGTGAGCAGGCAACCGTAGAAAACGACAAAGGACGTCATGCGTAGCTGGTTATTTTTGCCATGCTATCCCCTAAAAGCCAAAAACAATGAACCTTTTTCAGTTTGCGCACAACACTGCCAGCGACTAGCTCTTCCTCATGTGAACAGAAAGTGCCTCGATTGCTGGTTGCCAACAAGTGGGCGCAACCATGCCCCAGGTGAACTGGCTCTAAGGTTTGCAACAAGTTGCGAACCACCGAAAATATCAAATTTTCAAAAATCTTTAAAAAACATTCTGAATTGTCAACGTCGTGTATGTGGACATAACCAACAAGTTTATTTTGGCATAGGAAAATGCGCATATCGCAAAAGAACTGTTTTTGACTTGGATAGCCGCCGTGTTACTTTTAGTCACGAGGGTGGGCATTGGGCAAGCAGTCAGCAAGTGGCAAAAAGGGAGCGGCATGGCTATGGGAGATGTGGACAAAGCGCACCTTTTCACGGGGCCCAGCGCCCAAATCCAATCCCTCCTCCACATTTATATTATAGATAAATTCTGTCCTCGATACGATCTTGAATTTTCTCAGCGCCTAAAAATTCCATTTTGATTCGAGGGGGGCAGGTACCTACCTCAAATTCTTCATCTGCGCTCCACAACGCCCCTTGGGACAGAAGCGAGCGAGATACAGAGAGAGAGAGAGAGAGAGAGAGAGAGACACACACACACAGATAGGGAGAGTGCCAGAGAGAGGCTTGTCTTCCTCTGATCTACAGAGGATTTGCGCTGTAAAACTGCTGCATGTGGGCGCTCCAGCTCCCTCCTCATTCCACCATGGAAGCCTTCACTTCAAAACAGATCATACCAGGCCTCCCCAACGACATAGCCATGCTCTGCCTCCTCAAGGTGCCGCGCATCTACCACACTTGCCTGGCCTCTGTCTGCGTGGCCTGGCGCAATGCCGTTCGCCACCCCCATTTCTACCGCGAGCGGCGACGCCTCGGTATCGCCAACGCCTGGCTGGTGGTCCTTTCTGCAGAGATCCTGTCTGCGCCTGCCCTTCTCTATTCCGCCTACGATCTTTCCACAAGACAGCTCCTCTTCAAGGTCCGGTTTCCGCCCAGCCTGGAAGCCGATGGTGTCGAACCCGGCGGCGGCGCCCTCTTTCCGGTGGCGCACCGCTTGAATCACCTCGACCACTACCGCATCGTGGCCATGAACGAGCTCTTCGCTGTTCTTGGCTCCGGCCGGAGCAGCCAGTCGCACTCGCGGCGCTGCTCTTTTACCATTCACAACACCGTCACAGACGAGTGGCGCCATGCAGCGCCGCTGTCCACCTACCGGGAGTTCTTCGCCTGCGGGGTGATCGGCAACCGCCTCTACGTGGCAGGCGGCCGGAACGACAAATGGGAGATCGAGCGGACAACTGAAGTGTACAACTTTGTAACTGACACTTGGACGACTGCGGCGGCGCCACCAGAGGCGGTGTCGACAATTCAGGCCGACGCTGTCTTCCAGGGCAAGCTGTACGTGCAGAGCACGAGCTATGGGGCAGACGCAGAGGGGAGCTCCAGCAGCTGCTTCTGGACTTACGACCCACAGAACGACAAGTGGCAGCTTGAGGGGGGGCTCTGTGGGATCCAGCAGCTGCTGGCTACCGACAAGTTCCTCTATGCCATTGCCTCTCCCGAAGAGATCTTCCGTTACGACCCCACCGACCACAAGTGGGGACCTGTCGGACGCAAACTGCCGTGGCCGCGGTCGGGGCGCGCTGACAAGTGGCGATCGGCCTCTGCCTACAATTTCCACACGTCCTCGCAGACAGTCTTCGGCCACGGGGACGACATCTTCTTTCTCAACGACGGTTCGCGTCGAGCCGGCGGCCTGTTGTCTGACGGCGTCACGAGATGCCACCATCTCGTCTCCGTCCGGCCCAGCTGGTACCATGCCGGAGCTGTGGTAAGTGCGTGACTATTTTCCGAAGTGCCGGCCGTCCGTCACCTACTGCAAAGTGTTCTCTTGGTGACAGTGACGTGAGCATATCCGATTTTGTCCAAAAAAAAATTGATGTACAATAAAAAAGCATGAGATTTGGTTGGTCTGTGTACATGTCGTTTTGTTGTCCGGGCGGCCCGGCCGCTTTGCAAAATTCAAATCTGGTCTTTTATATACTATATGGAAAATTTGTCTTTGATTATGTCAAGAGTGTGCTCACACGAGGGGTTTGGAAACCAAAAGCTCCTCCCCGTATGCTCTTTTCTAGTTTAAATTAAGTCTCCTTTTCACGGCTTGGTTGATGCATTATTCAACCATGCCATGCAGGGCTCTGGAAAAGATAGGTTCGCTTTATCCAAAGCCTCTTCAAAATGAAAAATGGCCGGTTCAAATTTGGGAAGGAGGTTTTCAAGCCGGTTCAAATTATGGAATTTTTAGTTATAAATATGAGATTTTTAGTGTGTTGTCCCTCTCAAATTTAGAGTTAGCATGTTCACATGCGTGTGAAAAGGTTCCAAAGCCGGGTCCACAAAAAATGTTCCCGAGCCCTGATGCCATGGATAGTTTCATGATGTAGCACTCCACACAATTACATGTGTCGAAAAAGTTGGCCTATTAAGACTTCCCTAACTGTTGTGGTGTAAGCCATGTTTCGCACTATAAGACATGCAACGTTTTTTTTCGTTAAAAGTCTCTTTGTTGTGTAGTGGTAATGTCGCCTTTGGTAGACTAACTCTGTCGAAATCGTTAGAATTAGCTCCGAAAGGCGGCAACGTTTTGGAGGAAAGGACCTCAAGTTTGAATTGCCTTGTGTCGGAGCTATGCAACAAGGAGCATGGTTGCAAATTACTTTCCATTCCAAGTAGTCAACAATGCTAACCACACAATTATGAGTCAATGTATTATCAAAGAGTTGGATCTTTACAAGGTGCGTAAACTTTTGCCAATAAGTATTTTGTGCCACGTGTTCTCAAGATAAACTCAAAAATTAGTTTGGTCCATTGAAATGATCAAAGAGTTGGATCTTATAATTTTTTGCCAGAAAGTAGTTTGTGCGATGTGTGCTCGAGAGAGACTTTTTGTAGCAAATCGCACATATCCCATGCGAATCGATACGAACGTCCTTATGAGTGCGCCACGATTACTCAATAGAGATTTCAAAAATAATGTGATTACGCCTTACAAAGGTCATGGAGTTTGGTTGTATGATATACAACTCTAACTTCCTTCACACCATAACTTGAAGCTCAAGAAAATGAGATTCCATCTCATTCACCAACTCTAATTTATTCAAGCCATTTAATTATCTACTACGTAGCTATTATTTTGGATGTGTGCTTTATTAGCTAGCATTTAGTAAGATGCCTTGGGGAAGCAAAAAAAAACGGAGGATACATGTACCATCATCGTAGTGAGGAGGCGAAACCCATTGTTTGCAACATCTAGAGTCAGTGGGTGCAAGTGGTGTATGGTGGCAGAGTTGAATGTGTTGCACGGTGATAGACATTGGACGAAGGGGCAAGCCTTGGGGACGGGCAGACAACCTTTTTTGTTTAAAACTTAGGGCATCACAGATCGGACATCGAAATACTTGAAACGAAGTGTCTTTGCTTGACACCACTACCCGAGTTCGATTGTTAGCACTGTAAGGGACTTTTGATCTACGAGCATGTAGTGAGGAGGTTGGGCAAAGGAACTTGCTAAGATTTTCCCGCTATTGAAAAGGGAAATGAGTGAGTATTGCTAGTTTGGATGGACAATTAATGGCTTCAAAAAAATTAAAAGGTATTCCTTTTTTTCCCCTAATTCAAAGATTCTCTCAACAACAATGAAAACGATACGTTTGTCTATAGCACGTAGCAATGGGCAATGCTGAAGCACGTAGATTTGCAATAGTATTAGCTAGGAAGGACGGATACAACATTGAGAGAGAGAGAGAGAGAGAGAGAGAGAGAGAAAGAGCACTTTAAAGAGAAGAAAACGTTAAAGGAAAAATAAAAGAGAAGAAAAACACCTCTTTATATAGACACAAAAGGTTTTTTGGCTCTCCATCTTCATCCGTCTTTTGACTTTCCACCTTCATCCGTCTTTTGACTTTCCACCTTCATCCATCTTTTCATATCTAAACTCACCCTTCACTTATGCACTTAATATGTTTTGAAAGAAGTTTTAATTCCGGAGATTGGAAAGATCTAATGGCTTCTTTGTTTAAAGTATTTTTGTCACATTAATAATACTAGTATGTGACCCGCACGTTGCTTAGGTTAGAAAATGTATGTCTTCTATTCTTACAACTATAAGGTGAAAAACTATATAGATTCTATTAGTCTACATGTATACACTCTCTTGAATTTAAAAAAAATGATTCACAACATCTCTCTATGGATTCTCAAATAAAAATATACATGCAAGTGGCAACAAATATTCCTTTAATACCAAGCTTGACAGGTTCTCACACATTACATAGGATTTTCTAGCCCTTCTTCAATGGATTTAGGTTCTTTATAGCTGTTGAAGAGAACACGCACACACCCACACCCATAAAGACTAATATTTCTATGATCCTCCTCCTCCCTTCTCTCTGTTTAATTGGATAGTTCACTGGGTTGGTGGTAGTTGTTTAATTCTCTTTCCCTCCCAGTGCCAAAAAAAAATTTTAAATACTAAATTCCTTCCTATTTGAAGGCTTTCTTACCTTCTAATATAAAATTTAGAGGTAATGTTTCAAAATTTGTAGGTGACATTACATTTTTTTCTTGAGCTTTTCTTCCAATTCATGAAGTCTCCAACTTTTATGGTGTTCGTCATACAATAGAAGTCGCTTCTTGTTAAGCAGCATGCTATACATACACAAAGAGAGAGAGAGAGAGAGAGAGAGAGAGAGAGTCTAATTGTTTGAGAAAAAAGAGAGCTACAAAGGGCCTGTTATCTCCATGATGAAGGAGAATTTTACCTTAAATAGCTTGTTGTGCCTATGTGTACCACATTTGAGAGATGCAGATGGCCATGGAAGTGAATAAGATGTGTAGTGTCATTGCCACCCAATGAGTCCATCTTGTGAGGAGTATCATCACCCCTTGGTTGCACTCACATTGAGCTAGTATGCTAAAGATGGATAATTACAAGCCTTTAGAAGAGGTGAAAAGAAGCATAGCTCATGTTTGCTCATTGGATGACTTATACATCAGACTCGACATTCTCAAGTGCATGGGATTGGCCCCTACTTGATGTAGGAAGAGATGAAGAATGGTTTATGGACATAGAAGCATGTTGTTGGGCCGTTAGCCTTCAATGGATAATCTCCATACACATCCCACATTCACGAAAATCAACACTTCAAGAAAGCGTTAATATGTGAGACATTTTGCAAGGTCTAGATGAGGGATAATCTCCCTCTTCACCATCATCATTAGATGTTGGATCAATGGCACATTTAACAAATAATGCATAAGGCATTGCGACATCTTCCTCTCCCTACTAAAAATCGCAAAGATTTCATCTCTTGTAACATTGATATTATGTATCCCAATGCTGGAAAAAGGGCTAGGTTTAGTGCAATCCCACGTAAAAATGTATTTGAGTGTACGCTTACTATGATCGTACGTAGGTTTTCCAAGTTTTTTGGGAAAAATATTGTGTATTTAAGTGCTAAAAAAAAAACTTAGGTTTAGTGCAATCCAACCTGCAAAATAAAACCTTCAAATATAGTAAATTTGCAATTTCTCATAAGTAGGTTTTCAAGTTTTTGGGAGAAAGAATTGTGTATCTGAATGCTAAAAAAAAACCTACATTCAGTGTAATCTAACCTACAAATATAGTAAATTTGCCTCTAAAATTTCTCATACATAGGTTTTCCAAGTTTTTGGAAGAAAGTATTGTCTATCTCAATGCTATAAAATAACCTACACTCGGTCTAATCAAACCTACAAATTTTGAAATTTACCTCTAAATAATAGATTTGAAGGTAAGAATTCCTACAAAGTTTAGAAAAATTTAGTGTAAAAACCATCAAATACAATAAATTTGCCTCTAAAATTTCTCGTAGGTAGTTTTTTCAAAATTTTGAAAAATTGCATTATGTACCTGAGAGCTCGAAGAAAATCTAAGTTTAATATAAATATAGTAAATTTGCCTCCTTGAAAAGTGACCCCAAAGAGCAAGAACCCCTAAGAATGGGGGTGCCAAGGGACACATAAGTGCATTCCAAGAGGCTACATTTAAATATAGTTTACATGTTGACCGAAACATTTTTCAAACAAAAAGTTTTTTTTTTAAAGAGCACTGAATAGCCATTTTAGCTGGCTCTTGTCAAATACTTACATGATGCCATATGCCTTTGAGATATAAGGATACACCATTGTATCCGTACACAAGCCCTCACCTTGCCTCATGTGAAAACTACTTAGAGCTTCCATACCCTCACCCTTCTCCTTCCATACATATGTGGCATCCTAAACTACAAACATTGATACATGGAGAAAAGCAACCTATATCCAAGTGCTCGAAAGAAAACCTAGATTAAGTGTAGTCCTACCTACAAATTTTGAGGTTTACTTCTAAATTCTAGATTTGTAGTTGAGAAAACATACAAAGTTCAGAAAAATTAGTAGGAATGAATTACATATCAAAGGGGAGGCATACAATCATCATCATACATGCAATATGAGAAATTCAAATATAAAAACTTTCTTATATAGTAAATTTGTCTCTACAATTCTATCATATGTAGGTGTTTTAAATTTCAATTTTTTGTGGAGTTCTCTAAGAGCCCTTTGATCGCAACCTCCAAATTTAGTAAAAACCTCAAATTTAAAGGCAAATCCCCAAATTTTATAGGCAAAGTTTAGGAAAATCATGTAAAGACCTTCAAATCTACTTTTCTCATATGTAAGTTTTTCAAGTTTTTGAAAAAGAGCAATATGTATCTGGGTACTCAAAAAGGCTAGGTCTAGTGTAATCCCACCTACAACTTTTAAATTCTAGATTTGAAGGTGAGGAGACCCATGAAGTTTATAGAAGCTTAGTGTAAAAACACTCAAGTATACTAAATCTCGAGACTCATCTATAGATTTTCTAAGATTTTGGGAAAAATCACTATATCGAAGTGCTAAAAAAAACTTAGGTTTGGTGTAATTCCACCTACAATTTTTGAGATTTATCTCTAAATTCTAATTGAAGGTGAGAATGCTTACAAAGTTCATAGGGAAAAACCTAGGTTTAGTGTAATCCCACCCACAAATTTTGAGATTTACCTTAAAATTCAAATTTGAAATTGAGTACGCCTACAAAGTCCAGAGAAATTTAGCACTTTTTTTAAAAACAAAGTCAACGGTTTACTTTGCAACCTGCAATTCTCTCTCTCTCTCTCTCTCTCTCTCTCTCTCTCTCTCTCTCTCTCTCTCTCTCTCTCTCTCTCTGTGTGTGTGTGTGTGTGTGTGTGTGTGCGCGCGCGCGTGCCAAAGTACTCACTATCTTTCTCTCTTGACATTAAATCCCCACATATTTTGTCATTCTCTCTCACCATTGAGTAAGAGTCTCTCTCTCTCTCTCTCTCTCTCTCTCTCCCCCCCCCCCCCCCCCCCCCCCACACACACACACACACACATAGAGGCTATGGACAGTTGTGATCTCACATTCTCTCTCTCTCTCTCTCTCTCTCTCTCTCTCTCTCTCTCTCTCTCTCTCTCTCTCTCTCTCTCTCTCTCTCTGTCACACACACACACACACACACACACACACACACACACGCGCGCGCTTGTGCGTAGACAACGGCGGGCAACTATGATATCGTGATCTCTCTCTCTCTCTCTCTCTCTCTCTCACACACACACACACACACACACACACGCGCGCGCTTTTGCGTAGACAACGGCGGGCAACTATGATATCGTGATCTCTCTCTCTCTCTCTCTCTCTCTCTCTCTCTCTCTCTCTCACACACACACACACACACACACACACACACACACACACACATAGAGAATGAACATTTTAGCTACTCTCTCTCTCTCTCTCTCTCTCACACACACACACACACACACACACAGCCTTGGGTATGCACACAAGCTCCTCAGCTAGATTGGACTCTCTCTCTCACGCACATCACCAATAATGCACAGTCACACTGTAGGTTGAGATTTGATCTCATACGCACACAACCTTGGGTGTGCACACAGGCTCACTCAGCTAGATTAGACTCTCTCTCACACACCACCAATAATGGCCAATCACACTGTAGGTTGAGATTCGAGTCTCATACTTTAGAAGGTTAAAAATTAAAGGTCTGAAAAGTTTCAGAGGTTCCAAGATTCCAAGCTTTAGAGAAATGGGACATTTTGTAAGGTTTCCTTTAAAGTGAAGCAATGAGTGACACGTGGAGGGTCTCTCCTTCCTTGACAATTTTAAGTTGCATTACACACAACTAGTATGTGACCCGTGCGTTACTGCGGTCAAGGAAACAATGCCTCTATTCTCATAGGGCTATCTTCTCCTCCAAGTGGAACACTATCAATACTCTCTTCCTACACATATAGTCTATCGCATTTATAAAAGTGATGCATGGCACGACCTCTTAATAGAGATTAGATAAGTCATCATGGCGTAAAGAGATGAAAGCTAAGAGAAGTCAATGTAATAATAAACCTTTTTTTATAAATGGATTGGGTTCTAAAATTGGTTTCAATGATAAGAACGCAATTGGATTCAATGTCTCTGCTCCACTCTCTTACTTGCTTCTATCCTTGTGCATATGTATGAATGTATGTATACATATATATCTATATGTACACATAGTATACACACACACATATACATACATACATATATATACATATATATATATATATATATATATATATATATATATATATATATATATATATATATATATGTACACACACACACATATATGCTTGAAGGAAAGATTTGTCACATAGGTCTTGAGGCATCTTGCTATTGTTCCAATACAGTAACTATGACATTTAAAGTTTCTATGCTCCCCTTGTCTCTCCTCCCCAAACCCTCTAGTTGAAGTGATTATCCCAGCTGGACATTTGAAAAGAAGCGAACTCCTATTTCTTATTTTTTTGAAAAGAAAAATATAAATGGCTATGATTGGTCTGTCTCTCTCTCTCTCTCTCTCTCTCTCTCTCTCTCTCTCTCTCTCTCTCTCTCCACCATGAGATAGATCTTTGAGATCTCATTGGATGTTCCTACAACATTTCAAATTCTCCTTTTATCAAGACATGTGTGTACGTGTGTGTTTGTGTGTGTGTGTGTGTGTGAGAGAGAGAGAGAGAGAGAGAGAGAGAACATGAAACAAAAATAACTTTATTCTTACCCATGTTGTGAGATATATCTTTTGGGATTGTTCCGATGGCAAAAAAAATTCTTCTTCTTTATCTTCTCTCTCTCTCTCTCTCTCTCTCTCTCTCTCTCTCTCTCTCCCTCCTCCTCCTCCTCTCCATAGATATTCACTTTTGTTGAAGACTTGTCTTGTAACTTTTAAAGTCATTTTAGATTGTTCCTACACGCGAACTTTTTCTTATGTCTTCCTCTCTCCTCTTGCGTCATTTGTTGGACTTTGCATTTCAACACATTAAATACGGCACTAAAAAAATTTCCTCTCTCTCTCTCTCTCTCTCTCTCTCTCTCTCTCTCTCTCTCTCTCGCTCGTTGGTTTTTAGATTGACACTCTTGCCTGCCAAAATTTAAGGAATTTATAGATTTTTAAGCATGGCCCACACGTTAACTCTTAAAAATAAAAAGAACAATTATCCAAGAATTGGTAGAAGGTCCATCAACTGGGAAATCTCTCTACCCATTTGGGGTGTTCTCTCTCGTTGATTTTAGATTCGCACCCTTGCGTGCCAAAATTTAAGGAATCTATAGATTTTTAAGCATCCCACATGTTAACTTCAAAAAATAAAAAGAACAAAATATCCAAGAATTGGTAAAAGGTCCATCAACTAGGAAATCTCTCTACCAATTTGGGGTGTTAATGTGAGGGTTGGTCTTTGTCGAGTATTTAATCTATTTTCTACGTGTGAAAAACTTTACCTATCCTTTTTAAAAATACACTAATGCCAAAAAATAATATCTTGAAAATTTGAAAAGTGTGTGAGGTCAACAGTAAATTCTTTCTTTCTCTCTCCCCCTCATAAATATACATGTGTATGCACACAAGCAATGTGAATGTCTCTCTCTCTCTCTCTCTCTCTCTCTCTCTCTCTCTCTCTCTCTCTCTCTCTCTCTCTCTCTTTTAACGACCCCTGCATTTGTGAGGTAGCGCATAAAATCCTTGCCCCCTCCATCGCGTGGATTGGACGGTCCAAAGCCTCCGCCCTGTCAAAAATTCGCCCCTGCCGTAGATCCCATGAGTGACACCCCGTGTCACTTATAAACGGGGGGGGACTCAAGTACCCGAGTTTATCCACGTGAATAAAGGGCACGGGGTCTTCAATGAAGACCCCATCATGGGATGGATGGTAGGTGGGATACGTGCGCATCTAGAAGACAATCGACGGCGAACAATGTTGGAATTAGGGTTGCAGAGAAACATACACAGCTTGGAGAAGACGAAGGAAGCTCAAGGCACACAATAGAGAGTGTATTACTTAGTGTGCAATGGAAAGATAGATAGCCCTAGAGTGATGGGCGTATATACAATGCACGGGGGAAAAAACCTCCTAAAGAGGGAAAAAATGCCCCGGCAGTCCTAGTGTGTTCACACACATCACTACCACATGTATATGGTAACAAATCCCCCCATGGAGTGATGCGGTGAACGAGATCTGGCACATGAGTAAAGGGAAGTGCCATGCCCTGAGGACAGGATCAGTCCACAAAGGGGAGTAAGCCCAAATCTTTGCGGAAAGCTTCAAGCTTCTCACGAGACAATGCCTTTGTGAAAAGATCTGCAAGGTTGTCCTATGTTGGCACATAAGCCAAGCTGATCTCTCCTGCTGAGAGCCTCTCCCTGACATAGTGGTAATGCACCTCAATGTGCTTTGTGAGAGCATGAAAAACTGGGTTCCTCGCAACTGCCAATGCGCTCTGACTGTCAGTGTAGATAGTGTTGGCAGTGTCCTGTCCAACGCCCAAATCAGCCATAAGGCGTCTGAGCCATACACACTCAACCGTAGCTGTGAAGACTGCCCTGTACTCAGCCTCACAACTCGAAGTGGCCACAGTAGGTGGCTTCTTGCTCAACCATGATATACATGAACTGCCAAGCATGAAACAAAAACCACTTGTGGACACTCTCGTGTCAAAACAACCAGCCCAATCTGAGTCCGAAAAAGCATGTAAGTCTGGCGGCAATGATCCCCCCTTGGGATAAAACAAGTCAAGATGTAAAGTGCCACTAAGGTAGCGAAAAATCCTCTTGACAGCCTGCCAATGCTTAGACCCTGGGCTATGCATAAATCTGCTGACCTGTGAGACTGCAAATTGAATATCCGGCCTCGTGTTGCATACATAAATGAGGCAGCCAACTGCAGTTTGGTAAAGAGTGACATCAGCAGGATCACCAGCATCATGTAGACTCAACTTCAAACCTGTTTCCATGGGAGTGGCAATAGGTTTTCAATCCTCAAGTCCAAACTTACATAGCAATGTCTCTATGTAACTTTTCTGACACAAGGCAATACCACCATCACATTGCTTAAACTGTATACCCAAGTAATGATGCAACAGCCCCAAATCTTTCATCTTGAAAGTAGCAGTCAAATCAGCCTTAAATTCAGCAATATGTCTCTCATTTGGTCCAGTGATCAGCAAATCATCGACATAAAGAACCACAATGAGAAGTACATCACCCTCACGCTTTACATACAATGTGCTTTCTGTTGGACTGTTACGAAAGCCTTGTTTGACCAAATGAGTGTCAGCTTTCTCATACCAAGCACGAGGAGATTGCTTCAACCCATACAAAGCCTTGTTACATTTGCACACTTTGTCCTCTTGTCCTTTTATGACAAAACCGTGAGGCTGCGTTACATAAACTTCCTCAAATATGTCACCATTCAAGAAAGCAGTAACAATGTCTGATTGATGTACATCCCAACCAAAATGAGCTGCCAATGCACATAGAAAACGCACAGTAGTCATACGACAAGTGGGAGAAAAAGTCTCTTCATAATCTATGCCTTTTTGCTGTGCATAACCCTTTGCAACAAGTCGAGCCTTATGGCGATCGATCTCACCATCCGGCTTGCGTTTCAACTTGTAAACCCACTTCGTACCAATGGCCTTTTTGCTAGGAGGCAAATCACATAAAGTCCATGTGTCATTTTCTATAAGTGCGTCATATTCTGATTGCATGGCAGCCATCCAATTTTTTGAATTCTGTGCTTCATCAAAAGACAGAGGCTCCTCAACATCATGTAAACTAGACTCATAGCCAAAGCATAAAAATCTGATGCATAAGATGAATGGCGAGAGCCTGAATGAGTACGACTAGACAAAGGTGCATCCAATTTACTGTCACGCAAAGTGTGCATCAGCCATTTTGGCATACCTCTAGCCTGCTGATTTTCAGCCCTTTCCTCATCAAGTACATCATGTACATCTGCATCAGTAATAGGCTGATCTAAAACATTTTCAGAAACCCCCATAGGCTGTACATTTGCCTCATTGGAACTTACATTCGTATTTCCACCACTGAAAAGAGGCAACAAAGTGTCATAAATGTCCTGTGAGCTTACATTACTGTCTCTAGTACATGACAGCAAGGGCTGAACAGAATCTTCCACAAACACTACATCCCGAGAAACCAGAATACGTTTTGTTTGCGGATGATACAACCTGTAACCTTTGCTTTCAGCACTATAACCAACAAAAATACATTTGACAGCCTTATCATCCATTTTTCTGCGCTGCACTTGTGGCACCAAAGCATATGCCAAACAGCCAAAAACATGCATGTGCTCAATAGAAGGCTTTTTATCATGCCATGCTTCATATGGAGTAATAGACTGCAAAGCTTTCGTAGGACACCTGTTAAGTACATAAGTGGCACACATGATAGCCTCAAGCCAAAAAGAATGCGGTAAAGCTTGACTTTTGACCATACATCGTGCCATTTCCGTCAGCGACCTGTTTTTCCTCTCAGCAACACCATTTTGTTGAGGCGTATAAGGCACTATACATTGGTGTTTTATCCCACGACTAGCTAGAAATGCATTAAATTCATGAGACATATACTCCCCCCCTCGATCGGAACGGAGGGTGCCCATAGTACATTTCGAGACATTTTCAGCCATAGCCAGAAATTGTTTGAAGCACATAAAAACTTTGGACTTTGCTTTAAGCGAAAATACCCATGCATGCCTGGAGTAATCATCAATGAAAGTCACGAAGTACAGGTAATTGCCCAAGGACGGAGTTTGCATGGGCCCACAAACATCACTATGCACACACTGCAACCTGCATGTGGCCCGAACTGAACCATCCTTTGGAAATTTAGAACGCTGCATCTTACCCAAAATACAGCCTTCACAAACATGTTTGACAGGTGCTTCAAGAGGTGGCAAAGAAGCAACCATATCAGATTTCTGCAAACGCAGCAAACTGGCAAAATTCAGATGACCAAAATGTGCATGCCAAAGTTTTGCATCTGAAATAGCCCTTGAATCTGCAACAACATTTGCAAAATTTTGTCCATACTTGTCATACACAGTGAGCTTATACAGCCCATGGCACAAAAGCCCAGATGCAACAATTTCATCACCAAAACTGAGATCATGAACTGTACATCTGTCATCCACAAATTTGACTACAAGTCCAAGTCTAGCAAGTGCGGATACAGACAAGAGATTCTTCTTGATCCCAGGTACATAAAGTGCATCAACAAGTGTGAAGGAACTGCCATTAGCAGTAGTGAGCACAATCTTTCCAACTCCTTGAATTGGATAAGAGGTGTTGTTGGCACAAGTGACTGAATTCCCATGAGGGACAGACTCGAGAGAGGTAAACAATTCACGATGTGAGGTAATGTGCTTTGTAGCACCACTGTCGAAATATCACACATGTGAATCTGCAGCAACTGACAAGCATGCATCATGGAAAACAGGATTGTAAGTGCACTCTGCGCTAAAAGCCCATTCTGCATCAACATCAGCAACACAGTCTCCTTTCACAGAAGACTCAACAATGGCTGCATTTGTAGTGGAACCAGCATTTGCAGTGGAACCACCCTCTTTCTTCTTAGCCTCTTTGGCCTTCAACTTAGGACACGACTTGATCAAGTGATCATTGGCTTTATAATAATGGAAACGCATCTGCTTTTTGCCCTTATCACCAGAATTTCCAGATGAATTGCTGCCAGCAGAAGAATTAGGAACATAATTTTTGCCACTCGCAGCAGAACCATAAGAAGTGGCTGCATTGCTGTTACCACCCTTTCTTTGAGAAGCAATAAAAGCCTGTTCAACTGCACGCTGTCTAGTCCTGTTTTCTGGACAGTGACTCTTGCAACAGCAATGTGCATAATGCATCAAACTTGACAACTTCTGGATTTCCTTGGGTCATCAGTCTCCAAGTACTAAAGTCTGGTAGGAATCTGGTAAGGCATCAAGAACAGTCTGCACAAGGGAACTGTCTGAAATGACTTCACCTGCAGAAATAAGCTGCTCATTGATATCCTTGACACTAGCAAGGAAAGTGTCCATATCATCCTCCTCATGCATAATCTTCAACTCCAACTCTTTACACAGCAAAGCAATTTTAGCCTCATTGCGGCTTGCATAAAGACCTGCTAGAATATCCCAAGCCTGTTTTGCAGATTTTGCTGAACGGATGTGAGGAACAATGGTGCACTTCACAGACAACGCAATCAATGCATGAGCCTGCGCATCCTTAACATCCCAACGAGCTTGTTCTGCCGTAGGCAAAACAACTCTAACAACTGCAATCCTTGCAGCAAGATCTGCAACATCCTCAACATCGCCTACATCCTCAGAACCAGGACGTACATCAATGCCCTGCACAATGTTCGAGACACCTTTTGACACAAGAACATGTTGCATCATATAAGCCCACATAGGGTAGTTGTCCCCATCCAACCTGTCCTCAGTAGCAAACATCTTGAACACATCTGTGTTGTTGTTGTCAGCCATGGTAAATGTTGCACCTGATGTGAAAACTGCTCGAAAATAGGAGAAACGGAGCGGGAACAACCTGCGCTATATAACACAAACCATAGAAGACTATAAGGCACCTGTTATGCAAAAAACAGCACTGACAGAAATTCTGCACAAAATGATAAAATAGCCTGTGCACTACTGCCTGTAGTGGAAACGGAGGCCGAAATGAGCCCAAATCAAAATTTTGAGCAGACCTGCGAACGCTCGCCAAAGCTCACTGAAATCGGAGAAAGTGAGCAGGCGTGTGCTGGAGCAGCTGGCGACTAACCCCGGGAGGACGTGACCTGCTCTGATACCAATTGTTGGAATTAGGGTTGCAGAGAAACACGCACAGCTTGGAGAAGACGAAGGAAGCTCAAGGCACACAATAGAGAGTGTATTACTTAGTGTGCAATGGAAAGATAGATAGCCCTAGAGTGATGGGCGTATATACAATGCACGGGGAAAAAAACCTCCTAAAGAGGGAAAAAATGCCCCGGCGGTCCTAGTGTGTTCACACACATCACTACCACATGTATATGGTAACAAACAAAAATGCGAGGTCATCGCTCCCCTCGCGACTCAAACGGCCATGACAACGTGATGAGCTAACCACACAGTCGTGTGCATTTTGTTGCCCTCTAGATGCGAAATAAATCCTATATGATAAACACATCACTACCACATGTATATGGTAACAAACAAAAATGCGAGGTCATCGCTCCCCTCGCGACTCAAACGGCCATGGCAACGTGATGAGCTAACCACACAGTCGTGTGCATTTTGTTGCCCTCTAGACGCGAAATAAATCCTATATGATAAACACACACAGGAAAAAGTAAACTCGAACACGTTCGTTTAAAATCGAAGTATCGAACTTACCTCGCCTTTTGCGTGCACACTCCCTTGCCATGGATCCCATTACGGGGTCTTCATTCAAGAGCCCGTGTTATTTAGTCTTGAGGCGAGTTTACCTTGCCTAAGTTTACCTGAGACCTACTGTGCTCAATCAGTCCACCCGGGATCCCATTTCCTCCCATGCTCATGTGAGATATAGGCTACCCCACCCTCTTGTAGTGAAATAAATATGCATAAACTGTATCAAAGAACAAATCAGTTATGATTCCCCACATCATTACTTACTAAAGTAAGATATAGCTAGGCCACCCTCAGGACTAAATAACACCTATATTTAATGCAGGGCCGAGTAATGGGATCGACGATGAGGAAGTTCACGAACGAAGATCAAAAAGCTCGCAGCCGTAGATGTCTGCTCAAAAACTAAACCTGGACACGCACTAAACCTTTACTGCTTAAAAACTAAACCTGAACAGGCGCTAAACCTGGACAACGTGGCCAATGCACCCCGAACTCACAATATTACAACGTCAAAACGGTTTGGGATACACAATGAGCGCGCGGGTGAGGTGCTTAGCCCGCTTGACCCCCAAACGTGGACCTCGGAGGTCGCGGGTTCAAATCGCGCCTCGTTTTTCGCGCTGGCCTAGTTTAGCACGCCTCGTTTTTCGTGCTGGCCAGGTTTAGTGTGCCTGGAGATCCCGCCCCCAACCCCGACCTTCGATCCCATTACTTGGCTCCACATTAAATATAGGTGTTACTTAGTCTCAAGGATAGGCCACCCCACCCTCTTGTAGTGAAATAAATATGCATAAATTGTATCAAAGAAAGGTCTTTCTGTACAAGTCAGTTATGATTTGCCACATCATTACTTACTAAAGCATTCTTTGACATCATCACTTAAGTCATCCAGTCTCATGTGAGAGTCGTCTCCTTACTCATCTACTAGTATGTGACCCGCACGTTGCTGTGGCCAAGAAAACAATGCCTCTAGTCTCATAGGGCTATCTTCTCTTCCAAGTGGAACACTATCAATACTCTCTTTCTACACGTATAGTCTATTGCATTTATAAAAGTGATGCATGACATGACCTCTTAATAGATGTTGCAAAGCATTCTTTGATACCAAGATGGAAGTTTCTCATAGACATTATTTTTCATGAGGTGCTAGCCCTTGTTCAACAAACTTAGGAGTGCTCTAATTCTATTGGTGTGTGTTTATATATATATATATATATATATATATATATATATATTGGGGGGGTGTGTGTGTTTGTGTGTGTGTATATATATATATATATATATATATATATATATATAGAGAGAGAGAGAGAGAGAGAGAGAGAGAGAGAGAGAGAGAGAGAGATTCCTTCATTTGGTCTACCTTGATCTAGCAATGCTACCAAGCTTGATTATAGAGATTAGATAAGTTAGCATGGTGTAAAGAGATGAAATCTAAGAGAATTCAATGTAATAATTTTTTTTTAAAATATAAATGGAGTAAGCAATGTTAGAAAAAAACTGGGGTCCAGTGTATTTTAATCGGCTGAAATCCTAAAATCCCGGTTAGATTTTGAGCTTGACTTGAAGAAAACCGGGAAATTGTCACAAATTTCAATATAATTACCGACAAAAGGTTCAAAATTTGACCTGAAAACCGGGAGAACTTCAAGTTTGCCCTCATTTTCTTTGGTTGGGAAAACTGTATTTTTCTAGCCCCGGGAGTAAGTTCTAGAATTGGTTTCAATGATAGGAATGCAATTGGATTCAATATCTCTGCTCCACTCTCTTACTTGCTTCTATCCTTGTACTACCTATGTATGGATGTATGTATACATATATATATCTATATGAACACATAGTACACACACACACACACACACACACAAACACGCACACACATATATATGCTTGAAGCAAAGATTTGTCACATAGGTCTTGAGACATAATGATATGTTCCAATTATGTCTATATGTACGCATAGCGCGCTCACACACACACACACACACATATATATATATAAATATGCTTGAAGGAAAAATTTGTCACAGAGAGGCATCTTGCTATTGTTCCAATACAGTAACTATGACATTTAAAGTTTCTATGCTCCCCTCGTCCCCCGCCCCCCCCCTCCTCAAAACCCTCTAGTTGAAGTGACTATCCGAGGTGGACATTTAAAAAGGAGAAGCAAACTCCTTTTTCTCATTTTTTTGAAAAGAAAAATATAGATGGCTATGATTGCTCTCTCTCTCTCTCTCTCTCTCTCTCTCTCTCTCTCTCTACCATCGGATAGATATTTGAGATCTCATTGGATGTTCCTACAACATTTCAAATTCTCCTTTTATCAAGACGTGTGTGTGTGTGTGTGTGTGTGTGTGTGTGTGTGAGAGAGAGAGAGAGAGAGAGAGAGAGAGAGAGAGAGAGAAGATGAAACAAAAATAACTTTATTCTTACCCATGTTGTGAGATATATCTTTTGGGATTGTTCTGCTAGCATTAAAATTTTTCTTCTTGTTTATCTTCTCTCTCTCTCTCTCTCTCTCTCTCTCTCTCTCTCTCTCTCTCTCCTCCTCCTCCCCATAGATATTCACTTTTGTTGAAAGCTTGTCTTGTAACTTTTAAAGTCACTTTAAATTGTTGCTACACGCGAGCATTTTGTTATGTCATCCTCTCTCCTCTTGCGTCATTTGCTGGACTTTGCATTTCAATACATTAAATACGACACTTAATAATTGTCCTCCCCCCCTCCCTCTCTCTCTCTCTCTCTCTCTCTCTCTCTCTCTCTCTCTCTCTTTCTCTTTGATAGATTGACATCCTTGCTTGCCAAATTTTAAGGAATTTATAGATTTTTAAGCATGGCCCACATGTTAACTCTTTAAAATAAAAAGAACAAAATATCCAAGAATTGGTAAAAGGTCCATCAACTGGGAAATCTCTCTACCCATTTGGGATGTTCTCTCTCGTTGATTTTAGATTGGCACCCTTGCCTGCCAAAATTTACGGAATTTATAGATTTTTAAGCATGGCCCACATGTTAACTCTTAAAAATAAAAAGAATAAAATATCCAAGAATTGGTAAAAGATCCATCAAGTGGAAAATCTCTCTATCCATTTGGGGTGTTAATGTGAGGGTTGGTCTTTGTCAGGTATTTAATTCATTTTCTACGGGTGAAAAACTTTAGCTATCGTTTAAAAAATACACTAATGCCAAAAAATAATATCTTGAAAATTTGAAAAGTGCGTGAGCTCAACGATAAAATCTTTCTTTCTCTCTCTCCCCCTCGTAAATGTACATGTGTATGCACACATGCTATGTGATGGTCTCTCTCTCTCTCTCTCTCTCTCTCTCTCTCTCTCTCATGGTCAATAATGTAGATAACGATCCCTGCATTTGCATGTCATGCATGTCCTCAAAGCGAGACAACCCCAAGTCGACGTTAGGCGAGTTTTTTTTCTTTTTCTCAAACTCTTTAAAGAAATACATACTTCCAAAATTTTCTAAAACATATCAATATTGGTCTTGAAAAAAACCCCTTCAGAAGATAAAACCAAATATATCTTCAAAAATTATGTTTCTATTAAACAAAAAAAACACTAAAATTTTTCTTTTTTGTTATATCTTTAAAAAGTAAATTCGCATTAAATAACAAAACCTCCACTAAAGTTATCCTCTTTTTGTTATGTGCAATCAAACTTCAACATTTATTTTATGTGGAATAGAAAGTATCTTGATTTTACATTTCAAACCTTGTCACTTCTTATATTCTGAAAAGGACAAGGCTTGTCACTTCTTACATTTACATTCTGAAAAGATTGTCATTTCTTACAATTTTACCCAATACTTTTGCATTTTAGATTAGATGTTTTATAAGGTGTTTTTTGAAATGAACCAGGGAGTGACAAGTGGATGCCCCCTCCTTCCTTGAAAGTTCTAAGCTCCATTATAAAGAGTATAGACTAGTATGTGACCCGCGCGTTGCTGCGGTCATAAAATTTTAAAAGAAGAGTCGCAAAACCATGAATTCTCCAAGGGCTTTAGTGCTCGAGGATTTCTCAAGCTCAATAAAGAAGTAGTATAGATATCAAAGTATTAAATTTGAGGGCTGAAGTTTCTTTATGGCCTTCAAAAGAAAAAATAGAGTAACCCTTTAAGTGACACAAGGATAACTCTAGGACTCATCTCTCTCTCTCTCTCTCTCTCTCTCTCTCTCTAAGACACACACACACACACACCAGTGCCCCATGAAAGGGTGTAGCAGATTTTCAATAGGTGTGATCGGGGTGGTGGGAGAGTGATCATGGATGTATTGGACATTCAACTTTTCTACGTCTATCATGCTCTTCTATTTTGGGGCTATTTGAGATTTCCGATATTTGTAATAAGCCATGTTCAGTGTATTTTTGCCACTAAAATTGTAATTTTTAATATTTTTGGCAAGCCCTATTCGAGAACCCCCCTCTGTGTGTGTGTGTGTGTGTGTGTGTGTATGCGTGCGTGCACGCTCATGTTCTCCCACATAAGGTGTAGATAGCGCCAATCGACTCCGAGATCATTCGACTTTGACCCTTTGTGCAAAGCTACAACATGCAATGTGCACTATATTGGCAACATACTGGTAGGTTCTTAATCTTATTCAATAGCCAGGAATATTCTCATCTCCGTATTTACCTCTTCATCTCGTCTGAAGTCCCTTTTCAAAAGGGATATGATTGCAGCGTTCGAACGAGGGTGGGCAGCATCAGCAATCACTGTTATAAGCCAAGCGGGAGAAGGGCTCGCATGCCCAGTTGTGGCATCTTGTCTCCCATTATCTTTCCTTCGCAGAGCTTTGAGAGAGAGAGAGAGAGAGAGTTGCCATGTAGCCACCCACGTTGAGAGAGAGAGAAATCATCTGCAACCACCCACGTTATGTGTGTGTGTGTGTGTGTGTGAAGAAGTACTACTGACATACTGGTAGGCCCCACTCGTTCTACTCCCTCCGCCTTGCTGGGGAGGATGACTCCGCCGCCAATGCATCCAATTGTTGCCGGAGTGTCCTCAGAAGCCTTCCTGTAGCTGCTGCCGTTTTGATTGCTTCTGAGAGGGCATGGCCCCAGATTTGTGATATTAACAATTTTTTAAAAAAAATCGTTGGCACATACCTGGGGCTAAAAGAAAATTATACATGAAGGTGCCAAGTGTGAGATTTTAGCTCAACATTATACAACGCGTGAAATATTTGAAAGTTCTACATTTTTTGAAGCTCAAGTATAACTTTCAAGGCTACAAAGGAAAAGGGAGTTCTTTATGCTCCGCACAATCTAGCTCGGACAAATTCCAATGGGATTGACATTGGGGATCATTCGGACTGTCGAATGTGGATTGTTGAGTAAATTCATGACGAAAAAGAAAATTTGGGCCAGCAAGTAAATTTGAGCTAGTCAAAATTGTCTCGCACCTTGCACATCAAAGCCACGACCTGTCCTATTCAAGGCATGGGCTCTAACCACCACACTCACATGCTTTCACTGAAGATCATGATACTCCTATGCATTACATTGTAAGTGCAAACTAATTTGTAAATTTGGGTGCCGATCACATGGTCTACAATGCATGCATGTCATGATTTGTTACCTCTCACCCTTTATCTCAATTAACCACACCCATGCCATATAGTGCTTGATATTCTTTACGGCCTTCAAAATGCGAAGTAGAGCCACCCTTTACAAAAACAAAAGTAATCACCCTTCAAAATTGAAAGTAGGAGTGAAACTCCATGGCCTTGCTAAAGAGTTTAAATAATATAAATATAGATATAGTACTAAGTATTGTGACTTTTTGAGAGAATTGAGAAGTAGAACCAAGTCTTTTCATTTTCTACCATAGAGTACTTACTACTTACCCTTCACTTTTACATTTCAAACCATATGTTTCTTAAGGTTTTTGAAATGAATGAGAGAGTGACACATGGATGCCCTCTCCTTTCTTGAAAATTTTAAGCTCAATTATATATAGTATAGATAGTATGTGACCCGCATGTTGCTGCGACCAAGAGGAAGCAAGGCCCAACTCTGATTGCCTCCCCTATAAGGTAATAATTTTTTAAATTACATATGCATCCTTGAGGTTGTCCCAATTATATACATGCTTCATTATTAAATAAAATGATCCTCAGCTCTAATAAGCTTTTCCATTTGCATTCTAGCGCATCTTAAGTAGAAGAATGGAAGAGATAACATCTCGAAACTCTCAAAAGACAACCATATCAATTGCTTCCTCGGGATGAAGAAGAGAAACATTAACAAATGTCTTCATGCTAAACAAACCACACTTGGCATAAATATTGGCCCAAAGAATTTCCAAGAATGCTCTTTTTTTTCAACAGCCCCTAACTAACAATCCCACCATTGATTTGTTTGTTGACCTCATTGTCTTGCATGATGCAATATGCATCAAACACTCAAGCATAGGTGAATGTATTTGGAGAGAACCCCTCTCCTCGCATTCTCTAAATACATCTTAGGGCTTCCTTGCTTTTGTCCAACATATCCTATAATCAATGTAGCATAAAAGTGGCATGCCACATTAAGAGGCTGTCAAAAACTCATTGTGCTTTCAAAAGTGCACTACACTTGGAATGCATATTCAGCATTATAACTTTTTTTCAATTGGCCTAAATAAAAATCTCATCATGGAAATGTTTGCCCACATCAAGGCCTTGCATATTGCCACGCCCTTCAAAATGGAAGCATATGTATCACCTTTGAAGAGAAGCTCAAGTTCCACAATCACGTAAAAAAAAGCCTTGAGCTTCCCGGTCTTGCCCTTGTTGGACATATGTTGCTATTAGTGTAGTTCAAGAGATAGCATTCTCCATTAAAAGCATAAAATCTTGAGCTTTTGAAATTATGTACCACTTGCCATATGGCAATATTAGCTAGTATGTGATCCACGCATTTGAATATTCCTCATTGTGCATCAACTTGTACCTTATGTGATCACCTTTGAAGAGAAGCTCAAGTTCCACAATCACTTGAAAAATTCCTCGAGCTTCCCGATCTTGCCCTTGTTGGGCATATCTTGCTATCAATGTAGCCTTCATGAGATAGCATTCTTTATTAAAAGCATAAAACCTTGAGCTTTTGAAATTATGTACCACTTGCCATATGACAATATAAGCTAGTATGTGATCCATGCATTTAGATGTTCCTCACTTTGCATCAACCTGTACCTTAGTTCCTGAAGCATGACTCCTTTTAAAGTGACCCACTGCCTTGGTATAGCAAATTAAACATTCCTCATTGTGCATCAACTTGTACCTTATGTGATCACCTTTGAAGAGAAGCTCAAGTTCCACAATCACTTGAAAAATTCCTCGAGCTTCCCGATCTTGCCCTTGTTGGGCATATCTTGCTATCAATGTAGCCTTCATGAGATAGCATTCTTTATTAAAAGCATAAAACCTTGAGCTTTTGAAATTATGTACCACTTGCCATATGACAATATAAGCTAGTATGTGATCCATGCATTTAGATGTTCCTCACTTTGCATCAACCTGTACCTTAGTTCCTGAAGCATGACTCCTTTTAAAGTGACCCACTGCCTTGGTATAGCAAATTAAACACGTTTTTTTTTGTGTGGCAAAAGCTGCATAAACACATTAACATGAATTTTTATGCTAGAAATCAACTTCTTGCATGTTGCTACATGTGCAAGCCAAGGTGATTGTGATAGGAGAAGAACTTGGACATCAAGATTGTCAAAATTTATTTCAAAAGTGCCTCAGATTTGGCATACATGTTGGAAAATTCAATGCTAAGCACAATCACTAACAATCATTTAGAAATTTTTTCCCATGTCAGATTCTTGCTTCTTAATCCCTGCCCTTGCTGGACATACTTTTTAGACATTGCATTCCAAGAGATGATATTGTGGAGGGGAAGCGCATCAAGGATTTTGTGCTTTCAACAGTAGACCACACTCAGATACATGTGGATTAAAGAATTGCCCTTGGTAATAATCTCACCATGCATATGTTCACCTAGGATGCACGCATAGGAGCCCTCACTTTGCGTCAATCTATAGCTTCATTACTCTCGACATACCCTCCAATAAGTGTAGTCCAAGAAACATGCAATTGTAAGTTGATGCTAGTAAAGCATTCCAAGACACTTTGCACTTCACTTTCACAAATATCAGCATGTATCTACTACCTTTGTATAAACAAAGCAATGCCAAATAGGATGTTTTCTTTCAAGATCCCTAGATTAACAACGTCATGATGAATTTATCTGGCTATGTCAACTTCTTGCGAGTGTAGCGTGCCTTTAAGTTGCAAGCCCAGGTGATTGCATCTATGAGAAAACCTAACCCCTTATTTGCTGAAAACAACCCATTGTTTCTTGGCAGACTTCTACCTTGAGATTGTTCAACATGTCTACATAAAATGTGTTCATTTTAAGAGATGGCATTCTTGATAGTATACAAATACAACATTTTTCTACCAAGAACATAGAGCTTCTTTCCCTCAACATGATTAGTCATAAGTGTGATCTAAGAGTCAACATCCTAGACATGCAACTGATGTTGACATAGGGTAGTCAAAGATACATTATACACCTCCATCACATATTAGCATGTGTCCTCCCACCGTGGTGCAGACAAAGCAACACCAAGAACGAATTTTTTTTGCAAACTAACAATCTCAACATGAATCATTTGCCTTCTCAACTTCTTGCTTGATGCAACATGCCTTCTAGTTGCAAGAATAGGTGATCCCATATGGGTAAAGTTGCACTTTATAAATGTCAAGAAGATCCCATTGCTTCTTCGCATGCACTCCCACCCTTTACTTGCTAGACATCTCCTATAAACAATGCATTCAAGAAAATGACATTACGTGATGGTGTACATGGTGACCAAAGCAATGCCCCATCTCTTGATGGGTACAATATCCATCCATCTCACCCTACTTTGCCTACTTCCACTCTGTCATTTCTTCAAGATGGAGCCAATCTTCTATGCCTCCCTCAATCCATGTGTTCCATCTTTGTCAGCGTCTAATATGATCAATAATTCTCTTTGCACAATAATTCCAAGAGGTGCAATGCAAATAAACGACCAAGCTCGATCAAAAAATTTGGCAATGTAGTGTAGCACTCTCATTATAGGGTACAAGTCTTATTGCTTCATAGTAGATGGCTCTCTCCCCATTAAAAGAGTTAAAATTCCTCTCGAGGAATTTGGAGATACAAAAGAAATGCTCAAGTTGTTGCCGATCTTGTCCAAACTGCTCGAGTTTGATATCGACCTTGCTCGGCTGCTACTTGCATAGTCCCCTATAGTGGCACAACCCAATCATGCCTTTGGTTTTCTCCTTGTGCATGGTCCTTGCCCCCTCTTTCTCTACTCCCAACACTTCTCAAAATACTACTAATTTTATATTTGGAGGTGAAAAAAATTTCAAAATTTAGTGTAAAAATCTTTCAATATAATCAATTTCTCTCTAAAATCTCTAATCTGTAGGTTTTTCAAGTTTTTGGAATAAAGTTTTTTCAAGCATTGACTCTCAATCGCTCTCCCTCCCTCTCTCTATCTTTTGCACACTATCGACATCCAAATAGACGAGTGCTCTAATTGTGTCATCCTCTCTCTCTCTCTCTCTCTCTCTCTCTCTCTCTCTCTCTCACACACACACACACACACACACACACACACACACACACACACACACTCACACACACACACACAAACACACACACACACACACAAACACACACACACACACACATGCACAACCTACCAGCATCAGTCGTACGTATCTCTCTCTTTCTCTCTCTCTCTCTCTCTCTCTCTCTCACACACACACACACACACACACACACATCACACACAAATAGCCGCCCTCAGGGCTGTGAGCAGTCGATGTGGGTCTTCTCTCTCTCACACACACATAGCCTAACAACCTCCACGTAGCCAGCAATCGACACGGGATGCTCTGTGTGTGTGTGTGTGTGTGTGCGCATGCACGTGCTACTGTAAGTCGCAAGATTAAAAAAAGAGGCACGATGACCCAACATCGAGGAAGGCTCAAAAGTTGTAAAGGGTGCAGTCCGTACAAATCTTGGAGAACTTGACACGTGGAGGCCCTCTCCTTTATCAAAAATTTTAATCTCCATCCTATATACTATAGAGAGATTAGATATGTTTTATTACTATAAATTAGCACGACCTTTATTGTGTTTTGTTTTGTTCGAGCACTTCATTTGATATGCATTAACAGTGTTCTATTTCTTTAAAGTAGCATTGCCTTTAACATGTATTTTTCGAGCACTGCCTTTAATATGTAGTAGCAATGTTTTGTTATCGCACTGCTAGAAAAAACATAGGCCCAGTGTAATCCCACCTACACATGTTGACATTTACCTCTAAATCTTTTATTTGAAGGGAAAGAATTGTGTACTATATCTAGTGCTCGAAAAAACCTAGGCTTTGTGTAACCCCGCCTACCTCTAAACTTTAAATTTGAAGACGGAAAAAATTTAGTGCAAAAACCTTTAATGTAGTCAATTCACCTCTAAAATTTATCATATGTAGGTTTTCCTAGTTTTTAGAAAGGAGGATCGTGTATCGACTATTGCTTGAAAAACTTGATTTAGTGTAATCCCAATTAAAATTTTTTAGGTTTTAACTAAATTCTAAGTTTAAAGGCGAGAAAACCTAAAATTATAGAAATTTCTTGTAAAAACCTTCAAGATACCTCTAAAAGAACGTGGTTAACAAAGAAGGCAAACAAAGGTGTGCTCACCTCGCAAAGAGGATGTCTATGGGAATTGTGTATATCGTCCCGATGCAATGACAGTACCATGATGCAAGTTGTTTCTTCTCAACATTACCCAAGAACCATTGGTTGTCGTCGAACATAACTCATTGGTTGTTGTCAAACACAACTTCCAACATTCCCCTCTGTGGCCTATGGGAGCAAGCTCTTGGTTGGAGATTTTTGCCTCTGTGTGTGTTTGTGTGTGTGTGTGTGTGTGTGTGTGTGTGTGTGTGTGTGTGTGTGTCCTAGAAACACAAACAATGGTGCGTTCTCACCAATGCTTCGAAATTCGATTTTCAAAACCTTATCCAATTCCTTTTGGTGAGTGTTCCAAAAGGGATTTCAAAGAAATGAGCTAATTTTTAACATTTTTAAACTAATTTCCTCAACATGTAGGCAGGGTTTTTCTGTTTCTCTTGTTCTGAACTGGCACAATTGCAAGGTGAGACACACTTTTCATGAACGTTGGCTAGCACACTCTCTTTCCTCTGTGTACTTCCACTGCCCACTCTCTCTCTCTCTCTCACACCCCATGCACCGGCAACAACGCTCGAAAAAACTTTTTCCCAAAATTTTGGCAAACCTATAAGTGAGAAATTCTCGAGGTAAATTGACTAAGGACATGGTCACACGAGGATTAGTTTTAAGTACATTTGACACATAACTAAGCCTCAGTCATGGTCATGACTCACATGAGAAAATGGAGGCAGCACGATAGAAGTATGCCCAATGTTTTGCAACTATGCCAATGTTGGCATAGTTGCAAAGGAAACCTCTTGAGAGCATTCAATGAATGAAATTAAAAAAATCAAAAATTTTAAAAAGCTACTTACCAAAAAGACGGAGCCAATCATGCCTCTCGTTGCCTGAAGATGGCCCCCTGTTGTGAGCACTCTGCTCCCTCTTGCCAGGCTCGACAACCTACAACTACCTTTTGTCAACACCCATCCCCCCTCATTGTGAATCTCCAATTTCAGGTCCTCTCCACCTGCTCACAATGCCCCATGTGGCCATGCTGCGGAATTTTGTTGGCCGCCATTATTGAGGGAAGCCTTAGTAACAGATAGTTATCCCACTGGATAACTATTTCTTTCGTGACCATAGTCTAAATTTTGTAGGTTTTCTCACTAAGAATATTGAAAGGAAAAATTACCAAAATACCCCTATGATTTGTGGAAATTCCAAAAATACCCCTCAAATTCTTAAAATTCCCAAAATACCCTTGTATCTTTTTTGGTTGGATTGTTCAAGGAGTTGGAAAACCATTGACCTTCTAGTTACCCAGTACCAACTTAATAGCTTGGAGGTCTTGCTGGTCCACAAAGTGAGGAAAGAGCTTGACAATATAGTGATGCCTATCTGTGATTCGGAGTTTGACTGGAATGACTGGAAATGGCCCGGAAGCAGTCTCTTCTGAAAACCCCATCCTAAAGACATCTACCAGAAAATGATGCATAAGAAGAATTGGTCTAGCCCCCTTAACAAGATATGGAAAAAACAATGGCCGGAGGAAAGGTGGGAGCAAGTAATGGAGAACATCTAGAAGGCAAAGGTTCCGCGACACATGAAGGTATTTTTGTGGAAGGTAATTTGGGGTGCTCTATCGACGGGAGTGAAGATTCAAGAAGGAGGGATTGGGTCAGATCGATGCTTGGGATACAGGTTGGCTAGTGAAGATTTGGCTCACCTTTTCACGGATTGCCCAACTATCAAAGGCCTCGCAGGGAAAATATGTAAGTGGGTCCAAAGAACATGGAAAATTGGTTTTTACAAGACTGATCTTTTCCTTGGAGGGAAGAATTCAGGTGGTCTTGCCATCCTCATCAACACTCAAATCGTCAAGTACATCTTCTTACATAATGTATGGCACACAAGGAACCGCCGTGTGTTTGAAGGAGGTCTTAAGGTGGCAAGCTTTGCAAAAATTATACAAGAAAGCAAAGTGCTAATATGGACGCTCGGACGCAAGCATTACTCGGAGGATTGGTCTAGGACTACTTGTGCCTTGTTGACAGCAGAGGGCATGCCTAGGACGGGGGAAAATCTTGGCTATCGGTAATTAAAACGTTTCAGAAGAACATGATAAGGGACCCTATGTATCAAGGATAAGGGGGTGAGTTGGGTGGGATGGCTATCCTGATAGCCGATGTAATTATGGTCCCTAGATGACGTCATGGTTCAACACGAGCATGACAAGACCTTGTAATTATTTGAGTTGATAAATATGATTCACTCACAATTGTGAGTTTTTCTAAAAAAGAAAAGAAGATTTTCTAATCTTTATTCCTTTTTGAGAATTGAGATCCGTTTTTCAGTGCTTAGCATGTAATATCTGACAAATTACCTTGCAAAGGGGGCAACTATGTCTAAAAGTAACGAAGAAATTCATCTCCAAAGCATGTAATTTCTCACAAATTACCTTGCAAAGGGGCAAGTATGTCTAAAAGTAATGAAGGAATTCATCTCCAAAGCCTACACAAATTCTAGTTTTAGCATCTTGTATTGATAGACGATCAAGTCTTCTTAGGAAAGCCTTTTTAAAAAAATTATTTTTGGAGAAATTTAATCTCACAACGAGGTATTTTGGGAATTTTGAAAAATTTGAGAGTTGTATTGGGAATTTATGACAAAATATTGGGAGATTTGAGGGATATTTTGGGAATCTCCACATATTAGGGAGTATTTTGATAATTTTCCCATGTTTAAAATGTAGAGGTTAAACTTGGTCGGTGGGATTACTCTAAACCTAGGTTTTTATCTGCAAAGCGCCGCTCATCACTCTCAGAGTCGCCAGCACTCACTGAGTCTCTCTCTCTCTCTCTCTCTCTCTCTCACACACACACACACACACACATAGGCAATGGGCACACATACAGCCTATAGGCTGTGCTCATAGCTAATGTCTTGCCCTTTGAAGTGCTCACCACCCTCCTGCAGTTCGAGGGGAAGATCCCAACCCCAGGCGCGAAGCCTTTGCAGGGCTCGAAGAAAGAACCAAAGTCAACGGATTCTGATAACAACAATTTCAACAATATAGTGAACTTGTGAAGGCACTGCTATTGGTAATCCATCTCTGTAGAGCAGGAAATAGGAGAAGCCATGAAAGGACAAAATTCTAGTCAAGTGGATGAATTGCTATTCGGCAGCCGTACTTGGAGGCAGTCGTCTGACTTGTCTCGTTGTCTCAGACTCATCTGTCTCTCTCTCCCAAGTCCCGACTCTCGAGTCCCGCCTCCTGACTCGTTCATCTCAGGAGTCACAAACGCACAGAGCCAGAAGTGAGGACCAATCGTACGTAGAATCTATGTTCTCCTTAGAAACACACAATCTCCTATCATGTGTTCTTCTGACACAAACACACAATCCTATGTAAACTCCTATCTCCCTATCACACATACTGGTGACTGTACACACACAATGCACACTCACACTCACTCACACACACATAGCCTCATCCTAGGAGTCAACGTGGCTACTTCCGCCTGCATACTCGTACTGCACTCAGAGTCCAGACTCCAGACTACTCTCTCTCTCTCTCTCTCTCTCTCTCTCTCTCTCTCTCTCTCTCTCTCTCTCTCACACACACACACACACACACACACACACACACACACACACACACACACAGCGTGTTATGATAAAAAATGTTTGTTACGATAATGAAATAAAAATTGCGCCTTCAAGGCAATGTACAACAACATGCGACGTTGTGGTAGGCGGGACAATTTAGCAGTGATGAAAAAGCTGGCGACCCTACAGCTTGTGGAGGGCTCGACACGTGGATGCATTCTTTGGCCTTGAAAATTTTAAGTGGCATTATAAAGAGTATAGAAGAGTGAACACTCTAGCTACTCTCTCTCTCTCTCTCTCTCTCTCTCTCACACACACACACACACACACACACACACACACAGCCTTGGGTGTGCGCACAGGCTCGCTCAGCTAGATTGGAATCTCTCTCACACACACCACCAATAATGCCCAGTCACACTGTAGGTTGAGATTTGAATCTCATACGCACACAACCTTGGGTGTGCGCAGAGGCCCACTCAACTAGATTATACTCTCTCACACACACATCACCAATAATTCCCAATCACATTGTAGGTTGAGATTCGAGTCTCATACACACACACAGCCAGCGGTTAATTGCGTTTCTTTTCTCTCTCTCTCTCTCTCTCTCTCTCTCTCTCTCTCTCTCTCTCTCTCTCTCTCACACACACACACACACACACACACACACACACACACACATACATACAGTAACACATGAACACCACATACACACATCATGGATGCGTACGCATGCACAAGTAGTTGTTGCAGGTCGAGATTGGACTAAGACCTTCAAGCACTGAGGTCGTCAGGCTGCAGGTTGTTTCATGGAGTTCCTAACGTGGACATTTGTGCAATCTCCAATGGATGACACGTGGAAGGCCTCTCCTTGCTTGGAAAATTTAAAATCCATTATATATGTATAGATTTATTTTAAGATTATTTCGATCAATAAATTTTTTTTGGCACTCTCTTTGAGACCTCTCTCTCTCTCTCTCTCTCTCTCTCTCTCTCACACACACACACACACACATGCCCTTCCATTTTGGGGCTATTCAAAACCTTCAAGCACTGAGGTCATCAGATTGTAGGTTATTTAATGGAGTTCCAAACGTGGATATTTGTGCAAGCTGCATTGGATGACATATGGAAGGTCTCTCCTTGCTTGAAAAATTTAAGCTCCATTATATATGTATAGATTTACTTTAAAATTATTTTGATCAAATTTTTTTTTTTTGGCACTCTCTTGTAGAACTCTCTCTTCTCTCTCTCTCTCTCTCTCTCTCTCTCTCACACACACACACACACACACACATACACACACACACACATACGTCCTTCCATTTTAGAACTATTTGAAATCAGTGTTCAATTAAAATTGGGATTAGTGTATTAATTCAAAAATCCTAGTTAGATTCCAAGTTCACGTTGAGGTAAATCAGCAAAATTTTATTAATATGCATTCGAACAATTTCTTAAATTTTGAAATTTTATGGCCATTTGCTTTCCAAAAGCAAAGTTGAGCTCTCATCCCACCCTTCCATTAAGGAAAAGTAAAGTTGGAAAAGTACACTCAAACCTTTTTCTTATACTTTGGAAAGTCAAAATTTGAAGGCATGAAAAGTTTCACCGGTTCCAAAATTCCAAGCTCTGGAGAAATGGGACATTTTGTAAGGTTTCATTTGAAGTGAAGCATCTAGTGACACTTGGAGGGTCTCTCCTTCCTTGAAGTACAATGGGCCAACCAATTCTAGGAAAGCTTAGAGTAGCTTAGGAAGGACAACCAATTAGCCAAAGAAGCCCAATGAGCATGGAAGCATACCAAGCTTAGGCTAAAACTGATAAAGATACACAATATTCTATAGACATTTCAAATTAACCTAGCAAGAGGGTCGGAGGTAGATCATAAAGACGAGAACAAAAAAAAACCTTAAAAATTTAGAAATGTTTTTTTGATAGATACATAAACATCAGCTATAAGACTTGGGATTAAATAGAGACTCGAACCCATACATTTAAGTTCTCAATTTTTGTGGGCTATCTACCTTTGACCACCGGTAAAGTAGATTGAGAGTTCTAATTATTATCACAAATTTTATATAAGGAAAGTAGGTCCTTAGAACGTTGTTTTTCATTAGTTTTTATAGGAATCACAAAAGATGCTTCTTTAAAAATTTGGATGAAAGTTAATCTGGGAAGAGAGAGGGGTTCCCATGGGTAGGGCAGATCGATGAAATGGAGAGAGAGAAGAGCGGATACTTTTTTCCAAGGCAACAATGTTCGGAGGAGATGTGTCTCGACTTGATATCGTGTCGTTTTTAGTTTCAAAAATACCATTTCCCTCTTGAATAACAGGTCTTCAGTTCAAGTCTCCTCGTTCAATAGACCTTTAAGGTCTCTTGGGATAGTTTCCTGCGATGTTAAAATACTCTCTTCTTCTTCTTCTTCTTCTTCTTCTCTCGTTGTTTGCTCTTGTACCCCTGTCCCCTCTCTCCTCTTGTGTCCCTACAATCTTTTTTTTTTCATTTCTTTTTATAGGATTCAAAGAAGATGCTCAGGTTCATCTACTTGCAAAAGGGAAAGTCTCTCTATTATCTCTCTTTTTGCTTTCCAACTATCTCTTCATTAGAGAGAATCACCAAAATATCCCTATAATCTTTGGAAATTTCCAAAACACCCCTCGAATTTCAAAAATTGCCAAGATACCCATGTATCTATTTTCTAATCTTTGTTCCTTTTCAACAATCGAGATCCGTTTTTGAGTGCTTGGCCCACTGTTTGGGAAAAATGTGTCCCAACTTAATATTATGTCGTTCTCAATTTCAAAAATGGTGGTTGAACACAAGGGAAAAGGAGAAATTCCATCCCAAAATAGAGAGAGATAGTTTTAAAACCCAAAAAAAACAGCTTGATCTTCTGAAATTTCGTCTTCAAATTTAAGGAAAGGATGGTTGGATTGGAACCCATTGATTAGTTTGGGAGGGAAGAAAGGAAAAGGGAAGGGTGAAGGAAACAAAGGGAAGGTTGGGGGGAGGCGGCTAGGGTAGGGTGGGGGGGGGGAGTATTGTTTTTTTTTTTTAATGGTTAAAGGCACCCCAAATGGCACCGTAGGCATCTAGTCTAGTGGTTAAGCTTGAACCTAACTCTCTACGTGATGAGGTCAAATCCTACAGAATCAGAGTTGAAATTAGAAATGGTTTTGAATTGTGAGTGGGTTGGAGATCCTAAAGCATCTTGGCAAGATTCTGTGTAATGAAAAGTGAAAGAAGAGCCAGTAGAGAGTGAAACACATAATTTCACGTAAGGAGGTATACAATTTCTTTTCTTGCATTGAAAATTAGTTTTTTGCAATGTCTTGCAAATTGTCTAGTACATAACATAGAAAATGTGAGGAACTCCCTTAATAAAGGGACTATGGTATTGCTTCCATCCAACCCCTATTTATACAAATAGGGTCCTCTTGCCACCATTCTAGAGTCATGCTCCATGGGACCCTTGACCTCACATAATCGCTGTCTCCTCTTCCTTAGAGAAAACTTTTTTGTCCTTTCAAAAAAAGGTGAGAAATTTCTTCTTAAGAGTATGAATGCTTTCCCAAGTGGTTTCATACTTAAGAACACCAAGGTTTTCCCAAGTGGCACCTCTTTCAGGTTTTCTTTTCACTTGACTATTACTTAACGACGAACATGACGTCATGTTCGTAACTCATTAGTACTCAAGATTCATTCAGGTTGGTTCAATGAAATCAACCAAGACACCTTGATTAACAACATTACTGTCCGAGTGTAAACATTGTCATAAAAGTCTCACATGAAATACTGAAAGGCATAAGAGTTTGATGGAAAAGCTTTTGTGAAATCATGGAAGAGAGGAGAGTGACAATCCACAGGATCGGAGGCAAACAAGCCTCAGAGGACTGGTCTAGAACAATACATGTCATGATGACATCTTGTAATAAGGAAAGACTAGGAGTAGTTGTGGTTTCTCTGTTAAGCAGAAAACTTGTAATCCTTTGACCCTCAAGACTCGGTTTGAGCTCGAGGTTGGTGTATATTTTTGATGTTCTTAATACTATACACTCGCAATTGTGAGTTTTGCCAAAAAAAAAAAAAAAAGAGTCAAATGGAAAATATAGTTTGTAGCTACTCACTTGTGTACTTTAAATGGGCCACAATTTCTTGGAGAAGACTTTATTGTGGGTTTAGTTTTCAAAGGTTTTGAATGTTTTAGAACCTTCAAAGAGGCTAGTATTATCAATGGGTCACAATATCTTGGCGACTACTTTGGTGTGGGTCTACTTTTCACACTTTCTGAATGTTTTGGAACCTTTGATAAGGATCTTGCGCTTGCTGAACACTCTAGCAAGCCATACATAACATATCCATATGATTGTAAGTGTAGTAAGCTCTTAAAGGATTATTCAACTGGTTTTACAAAAGGCAACTTCAAAAGATGAATGGAGTAAGAAATCCACAAATGCTTCAAATAGCCAAACACTTGCAGAAAAGGGACCTTGAAATCAATTAAATTTGGTCATAACATAAGATAAATCTCCCAAAAAAGAGAAAATAATATACAAGGTTTTTTTCTTGCAATGGAACATTAGTTTTGTGATGGAATTAAGCTAGTAACTTTAACCGTAGCGGAATTATATTGATGAGAGAGAGAGAGAGAGAGAGAGAGAGAGAGAGTTAAGGAGATTCCTTATGAGAAAGAGAATGTGCTTGGTTGGAGTTTACAACAAGAAACAACATAACTAGACAGTTTGGCATGAACAATAACTTGAAAGAGAGAGAAATTAAGACTGACATTTGAGGACCGGATTTACTTGGAGCCGGTCCCTCTCCAAAAGGACTTTGTATATAGCTTCTCCCATTGAGATATACTTGTTTACAATACAATATTTATGCTCTTCAAAACCTCATTTGATGCTATGAAGACGGAAAGCTTCATGCACCAACAATTGCATTGGTTTGGCCTCAATCCCAAGACCTCAAACAACTTCAAAGGTGGAGAGAACTAGCACGGAGTGAGGATGGAGACAAAGAAGAAGAAGCATTCTTATTATAAACAAGTATTCTTCTCACATTAGTTCACTCATAGAGCTAGCATAGCTTAGTAATGGAGATGGAGGAGAAAATGAGCATGCTTGGAGCTTGGCACTTGCTTGGATTTGCATTCCATAGCCAAGAGATGTTGGTGTAGGCTTCTCCACTTCTCCCACACATGAGAAGGAGACTTCCACCTCAAGAATGTCCTTGTGTGTGGTGCAAGAATAAGTATTCTTGTCGATTTTTCCAAGAATACACTAGCTTGAACGCTATTAATCCATGCTAGGGGCTAGCCAATGAATGAATTTCTTCATATCAAGCAAGAGGGTTAGTCTTGTGACAAGTGTTATTCCCTCTCTGAAAAGAAAGCTTAATTCTTTGATTTAATGAATCTAAATTCTTATTGGCTCTCAAGGTAGGCTATCCAATGAGATTTAAGCTAGCTTATGGGATGCCCAATTCTCATTGGCTCCCCTAGTAGGCTATCTAATGGGATCAAGTCTAGCTCATGCAGGGCTCAATTCTTATTGGTTCTCTTTGTGGGCCATCCAATGAGATTTAAGCTTGTTTTTGTAAATCTTAATTCGCATTGGTTCTTTATATTGGCTATCCGATAGGATTCAGGCTTGGTTATGGGCAACATAGCTAGGAGCCTGACATGTGTCTTTTATGCACTATACACTTGGAAACATAGTCTTGCATGTTTACTTTCATGGTAGTATGGTTCTACTCCTTGTAAAGTAGATTGAATCCCTCAATGCCCTACATAAGGAGGAGCATGGGATTCATACATTACTTTCTCACGAAGTGAGTAATTAATACATAGCCTATTACCGTAGAGAACATAACCATCTTGCAAGGTAAATGGTACTTCTTTCTTCCCTAACGCAAGGGTAGAAATTACATCTTTAAAATCTGGATTAGTAGCATACTTATCTATCATAGAAGATAGATAATTGTGAGTTACTATTTTGATTACAACATTTACCCTTGGCCATCATGAAAGTGCATAGCCACTTGGTTGTGCTTGCCTGCAATGTGAGCAGTATGAAATTGAATTGCGAAAGAAAATTTGCCCACCTCGTCCGTTTTCTAGAAAGCTTGGTTTGGATCATGAAGTATTTGAGGCTTTGATGATCCATACGTAGAATAAATGGAGTCCCTAGGAGATAAAGATTCTATTTTTCTAGGGCATGTAGGATAGCTAGTAGCTCTTTTTCATAAATACCCAATGTTCGCTTGTCAAAATTCAATATCCTACTCTCATATGCTATGGCATGGCCTTCTTGAAGCAAAACTACTCCAAGGCAATTACCACATGCATCACATTGGACCTCAAAGAGCTTTGTGAGATTTGGTAAAATAAGCATGGATTGAGAGATAAGCTTTTGTTTGAGCGTCTCAAAATCTTCTTGCTCCTTTCCAGCCCATGCATACTTAACGTTCTTTTTTGTTAGATCATATAGTGGACCGCCTATAAAGGAGAAATTTTCTATAAAGCGCCTGTAGTATGCACACATACCAATAAAGCTTTGTAACTCATGTAAATTCCTTGGTTGATGACATTCTTTCATTATTTCCAACTTTGTGAGATCCATATGGATACCAAATTGAGAGATAATATGAGCTACGTATTGAATTTCTTGCAATAAGAATTCACTTTTCTTTTGATCAATGAAAATCTTATTGTCCCTCACAGCTTGGAATTTACTTGGAGGTGTTTCTTATGCTCCTCAAGAGGTTTGGAGTAGATGATTCTGTAATGCAAATGGCCTATGAACTTTGACAATAACGGAATTATAAGAATTAGAGTGAGCATTTTTGTGACAATACTTTGAGAACATAGAGGGTGAACTTAATTGATGGTAGCAACATAAACGTAGTACTTAATTAACTTGCCACAAACAATACTTTCGCAAGAGAGAGTATTAGAAAACATGACAATAGTTGAGGACCGGATTTACTTGGAGCCGGTCCCCCCTCCAAAAGGTGTTTGTATTATAAATTCTCCCATCCAGAGATACTTGGTATAATACAATCTTTGTGTTCCTTGTGACCTAGGTGATGCAATGAAGATGGAAAGCTTCGTGCATCACAAGCATAACATAAACTTTGCAAAAAGCATTAACTATTCCAAGCCTCGGTCCCAAGGCCTCAAACACCTTCGAAGGTGGAGAGAGCTAGCGGGGAATGAGGGTAGGGAAGAGGAAGAAGAATCACTCATAGGAAAAAGAAATAGTTCCTCACTTATCATCAGTCTTCCTGCTTATCATAGCATAATAGCATAGTAATGAAGATGAAGAAGATGGCAAGCTTAAGGATTGAAGCATGGCTCTTGGTTGGATTTGCATTCCATAGCCACCAAGAGTGTTGGTGTAGGCTCTCAACTTCTCAAAAAGCTTGGAGAAGGAGATGGAGCTCTTGCACTTTGCACTTCACACAATGAGTGTGTGTGTGTGTGTGTGTGTGAGAGAGAGAGAGAGAGAGAGAGAGAGAGAGACAGAGACAGAGAGAGAGAGTGTATACTCCCGCTCATACTTGGTCCACCTCTCTCTCTCTCTCTTGTATTATTTAATTATATATCTCTCTCTCTCTCTCTCTCTTGGTCCACCTCTCTCTCTCTCTCTCTCTCTCTCGTATTATTTAATTATATCATTTGGACAAGTGTCCTTTTTTCTCTCTTTGAGAGAAAGAGCTTAATTATTTATTTAAATGCATCTAAATTCTCATTGGACCCCTTTAAATCCTATCCAATAGGATTCAAGCACATCGTGAAGGCCAAATGGAGAGGATCTTGACATGTGTCTTTTATGTTTCTTAAGAGATCATGTTTGAATTGAACGCTTCGAGCACCTTAGTCATTTAAGCATGAAATTTGTTTATGCCTCTTGAGAGATCATGTTTGAATTGAACATTTCAAGCACTTTAGTCATTTAAGCATGACTAGCAACTCAAGCTTGGGCAAGGTTCCCACAAACACCTTAAGCACCTTAGTCAGCAAGCACAACAAGCACCTCAAGCTTGGGTAGTGTTCCCACCTCAAGGTCAGCCGTAGCTTGCTTAAGTTCCTAGGTTTATGGACTTTTCACACTAAATTTTGTAGGTCTTTAATGAAGCTAAACCTAAGGTATTTAAGCTCCATTAGGTAGCATTGCTCTTTAACAGACCATCTCTCATTTGGACCCCTTTAACCTTAGCCCCATGTTGAGACAGATCCATAAGGACATGTCTATATTCTAACCCTTGTTCTCGTTTATTCTCCCACGTTAAATGATTAGTTTAATATGAGAAAATAAATTGGGTTGGTTAGATATTAGATTTTATGACATTACCTCTGTCTTGAAATCATAGTCGTCCTCGACTATGAGGTAGAAGAGATAAAGTCTTAGTCATTAGTCCACGTTTCTTAGCGGGTAGAGGGCCCCTTTTCACCCTACGACATCATTCCAGAACGGATGACTAGTCCATTTGGTGCTTGGGAGACGTAGCTGCCGCAAGCATATCTGCTCTTTAGTCCATATCATACTCCCAAAGTAGAGTGTCAAATTCTACTTGGTGTTTGAGTGACATCGTCATCACAAACATGATTCTAAGCATGCATACTATTTCAATTTTTGTACCAAAGAGGATTAGTCTTATAAGACAAAAACACTATTAATTTAGAAAGCATTTACATTTGCTTACTCTAGTGTAGCATTGTAAGCATTGACAAGGTTCATACTATCCTTAAGTTGTGTTCCTTGCATCCATCTAGCATCTTCAAAAGGATAGTTTTTAAATTTAATAAGATACCGTCGGATAATCTTACCATGCCCGAAGGATAGCTTTGGGTTGTAGCACCTCTTCTTGGTCTTTGATTTCTAGAGGGTCTTCAATAATTGGTTCTCTTGGTGGCTCTCCTTTGTAGGGCTTAAGTAGGCTCACATGAAAATCATTGTGTATGAGCCAATGGTTAGGCAACTTGAGTTGATAAGCCATGTCATTGATTGGCTTCAAGATTTGAAAAGGACCATAGTATATTTTTTCTAGTTTAGCATAATACTTTTGATGGCCCGTAGGATTTTTCCTCGTCGTTTGCCTCAATCGAGCCCTGGGAAACTTAAGTAAGACCTAATCATTTTCTTTGAACGTTAAAGCCCTTTTGTGCTTGTCAGCAACAGCTTTTTGCCTTTGTTGAGAGATGGATATACCCTTCTTAATATTTTGAAAAGATTCTTGTAGGTCACGGCTATACTCATCAGCAGCAAAGATCTTCCCATGTACTTTAAGTAGCAAGGGACTTTTAGGTCTTCCCTCTATGATCTCAAAAGGTGCTTTTCCCATAGTAGTATGGATAGTATTATTGTACGCATACTCTAAAAGAGATAAGTACTTCTCCCATTGTGAGCGTTGATCTACTTCTGTAACATAAGTCTTTAGTAGATCGAGTATCATAAGATTGGCTATCTCACTTTGGCCATCCGTTTGTGGGTGATAGGATGAAGAGGAATTCAATCTTATATCTCCAAAAATTACTAGTCATTCTAGGATCTCTATCTGACACAATGGATGTTGGCAATCCATGGTGTTTGAAAATCTGAGATATGAAGAGGGTTTCCATTTGATGTGCCTTAATAGTCTTTTTGACAGGAATAAAGTGGCGGCTTGCTTGCTAACCTGTCAACTATTTTCCATATTCTCGTATTCCGATGGATGGACTTGGGTAATCCAAAGATAAAATCCATGGATATACTCTCCCATGGTGAATTAGGGATTGGCAATGGCTGGAGTAATCCCAGTTTCTTCCCTCTACCATACTCAATCTTTTGGCATACCACACATTTTGAAACATACTCTTGTATGTCCACTTTCATAGTAGGCCAATAGAAGTACGTCTCTACTTCTCAAAGAGTAACGCAGAAACCGATCTTTTCATTGACTTATCAAAAGCCGGTGAATTTACAAGTGGTATAGTACGACCAGACTCATTAGCATCTACATGCATGCACTTTCACTTGTAGGTGACGTAGATTCTCCTTTCAGGGAACTTCATGTTAGTAGCCATGTGGTTGAACCATGGTGCCCCTAGGATAGCATCCTCATGTTGGAGAGGAGAAATAGAGCCAAGGTCAAACAAGATGAAGGCATCATGTTCCCTTACCTTTTTCGAAGCATAGGAGAGAGGTGATCATTTGCAATGAGCATCCTCTTTTGGAGCTTCGATGGTGGAAGCTCTAGGATTCTCATTACGGACATTTCTCTTGGGGCAAGAATGATAGCCATGTCCTTGCTCCCCACACTTAAAACACTTATGGTCCTTGAAAGAAGCTTCAAGCTCTTCTAGAGAGAGTTTGTTTTTACCTTTGTAAACTCCCTTCTTCTTGGACCGATTGTTGTTGTTGTTGTTATTGGAATTGCCTTGGGAAGAATTTTGGGCATTGGTTTTCGCCTTTGCATCACTTTTGTCTTTGTTTTACATGGGCTTGACATTTTGTCTAGCCCCTTGTTGCAAATTGATGCGGGAAGCAACCAAGGTGTGGTGGATTACTTCGGTGATAGATCCAGGCCATTGGGAGTTGACATGCTCGACCATTTCTTCAGGTAACCGTGCACAAAATTGTTGCTTTTTCTCGGCTCAATCTATCTTTTGGAAGACAGTAGCCTTGAGATGTAAATCCAAAAAATTATCCACATACATGTGAATAGACTCATGGGAGAGAAGCTTCAAACTCCGCCATTTGTTAAGTACTTTGTCCTTTGCATCGCTTGCAAGGATTTGCTTCATGATGGAAACTTGCAGAGTTTTCCATGTCTTTGGGGCTTCACCGTTGCCACGAAGGCTAGCCCACCATTGACAAGCCAATTTCTGGAAGTGCATAACTACATGCCGTAGCTAGGACTCCGTGAAGCCCTCATCTCCAAAGGCCACATCAAATTGCTGGATGAAGGCCAATACTTTGTCAGTGGCACCAAAGGTTCCATCATGGGTGAGAAAAGAGATACTTTTTCCTCCCTCTTTGAACTTCTCGAGCTTTTGTGACCTTCGCCATGCAGGGTATGATTTTTGATGTCCTCTCTTGTATTCTCTAGGAGAATAGCCATAGCTTTCCATGGAAAAGGAGGAAGGTGAAGAAGAAGGAGAAGAGGGTGACCTATTTCTTGACCTTTCCTTCCTTTGTTTCCTCTCTTACCTTTAGGAGTGATGAGGAGAAGGACTGTGTGTTGACCGTTTCCTCTTGGGAGGAGTTGGAGACTGTCTAGACCGCCATCTTCATGGAGCCACATCGTCAGAGTAACTTAGGGATTTGCTGCTTTCTCGTTCTTTGGATTCCTCCTCTCTTATGGGAGAGAGTCTTCTTTCGGGAGTCTCATCAAGAGACCTCCTAAGCTCTCTCTCCTCTTGGAGAGGAAGGGAAATCCCATAAGCATGAAGTTGTTGAGCAACTTTGTCTTGCAAACTAGGGTTGCCCATAGCTTGATGCAACCTAGTAACAAGATAATAACAAACATGGGGCATTATCATTAGCACCTTCATGTGCAAAATCAAATTATCAATGCTCATTCTACTCTCTTGGTTATTGTCAGCCATGCTAATTAAACTTATGTATATAATTACTTTGTGCTTTGGTACCCTCAAAAACCTTAGTCGCTTCTCTTCTTTACTCTTGAAAATTAGTTCTCAAGCAGCCACACTTGTGGCTTAGGGACTGTTGATTGCAAAGACTAGTGGAGAGGGTCTAACATTGCTCGGTTGATTATATTTCCTGTTGAGCTTGCTAGTAGCTCAATAATGGTTAAGCCAAAGGCAAGCCCCAGCAGACTCCATTATTAAGACTATAGTTCCCAATGGTGTACCTCAAACTCAATCCTTTTCAACCAAGATAATAGATCTCTATTTCACTTACCCTATTGCAATGAACAATTCCAACCTTTCATGAACAACTTAACGACCTCTCTTCTTAAGCAAGAAAAGAGAAACCAATAGCTCTGATACTAATGTAATGGAAATGGCCTATGAACTTTAAGAATAGCCGAATTAGGAGAATTAGAGTGAGCATTTTTGTGAGGTTACTTTGAAAACATAGAGGGTGAACTTAATTGATGGTAGCAACATAAACATTGTACTTAATTAACTTGGCATGAACAATATTTTTGCAAGAGAGAGTATTAGAGAAGATGACAATAGTCGAGGATCGGATTTACTTGGAGCCGGTCCCCCCTCCAAAAGGCGTTTGTATTATAGATTCTCCCAACAAGAGAGACTTGGTACATTATAATCTTTGTGTTTGTGACCTAGGTGATGCAATGAAGATGAAAAGCTTCATGCATCATGAGCATAACATAAACTTTGCAAAAAGCATTAAATATCCCAAGCCTCAGTCCCAAGGCCTCAAACACCTTCAAAGGTGGAGAGAGCTAGCAAGGAATGAGGGTAGGGAAGAGGAAGAAGAATCATTCATAGGAGAAAGAAATAGTTCCTCACTTATCATCATCGTCTTGCTTAGCATAGCATAATAACATAGTAATGAAGATGAAGAAGATGGCAAGCTTAAGCATTGAAGCATGGCTCTTGGTTGGATTTGCATTCCATAGCCAAGAGGGTTGGTGTAGGCTCTCAACTTCTCAACAAGCTTGGAGAAGGCGATGGAGCTCTTGCACTTTGCACTTTGCACTTCACACAATTTGTGTGTGTGTGTGTGTGTGGGAGAGTATACCCCCTCTCATGCTTTGTCCACCTCTCTCTCTCTCTCTCTCTCTCTCTCTCTCTCTCTTATTATTTAAGTATATCATTTGCACAAGTTTCTTCTTTTCTCTCTTTGAGAGAAAGAGCTTAATTATTTATTTAAATGCACCTAAATTCTCATTGGACCCCTTTAAATCCTATCCAATAGGTTTCAAGCACACCATGAGGGCCAAATGGGGAGGATATTGACATGTGTCTTTTATGCTTCTTAAGAGATCATGTTTGAATTGAACACTTCAAGCACCTTAGTCATTTAAGCATGACAAGCAACTCAAGCTTGGACAAGGTTCCCACAAACACATTAAGCACCTTAGTCAACAAGCACGATAAGCACCTCAAGCTTGGGTAGGGTTCCCACCTCAAGGTCAGCCCTAGCTTGCTTAAGGTCTTAGGTCTAAGGACTTTTAACACTAACGTTTGAAGTTCTTTAATGAAGCTAACCCTAAGGTCTTTAAGCTCCATTGGGTAGCATTTCTCTTTAATAGACCATCTCTCATTTGGACCCATAAGCACATGTCTATATTCTAGACCTTGTTCCCGTTTATTCTCCCACATTAAATGATCAGTTTAATATGAGAAAATCATTTGGGTTGGTTAGATATTAGATCTTATGACAATTCTATCATCGAAGAATACTCCAGTGAAGTTGCGACATGGTCAAAAGATTTTCTCCATCATGCGATTGAAAGTGGTTGGAGAATTTTTCAAGCCAAAAGGCATGACAAGATATTCAGAAAGACCAAAAGTAGTACGAAAAGCGGTCTTTAGAATATCTTCACTGACTTTCCTTATTTTATGATAGCCACTTTTAACACTAGAATAGTAACCTAACATGACATAAAAGTGTCCTTTCATGGTTTTGGAAAAAATTTCCAAAACCATAGTAGATTCACTCATTTTGAAGAATCCTTTCATGAGCTTATAGTTCAAGAACTACTACATATGGAAAAAATGAGAAACTTGTAAGTTTTATCATCCCTTGGTCACTACAAGCCTCCAAAGTTGATGGACCTGTGCATTTTGCCCAAAACAACAATTTCTTACGGTTGATTGTATATAAATAAGAGTGGGGATTTTTTTAGGACGAGAGATAAAATGCCCCGTTAACTTCAATGGGTTGGTGATCAAAACATATGGTTGATTTTACCTCACTATTTTTTTTGGGGGCAAAAAAATAGGTACAAAAAAGTTGCATTTTCGCCATTCTGCGGACCTATCATCAAAGTTTCTATAGTCATGCTCAATACAAATACTATATACATGTTTTCTTAGTTTCCTTTGGGCCTTTGGATTCAAAAGGATCCATGGAGCATGTCAAAAGGATAATGGATCTATTACTAAGTGGAAACTTGGGGGCAATGATAAAGTGCTAAATACAGCAAACATGAAAAAACTAGGTTTAGCATTATGACCTCTAGAAACCCATAGAAAGTACTCAATATCTAGCCAAGTTTATAGTCTATGATTAAATATGGTTACTACCTACAAAATACACACAATTGGCCTAAGAAACTAGCAATATTGAGAAAGTTATACTTGCTACTCTAAAATGTATCATATTCTTCAGCAATCAAAAAACTCAACCATCATCATATACTATGCTATATAGCATATTAGGTCCCCCAAAACTCAAGGAAGATTAGCTTTATGTTATACATTACACTTACACAATCAAAATTGAATTTAGGTATAAGCAAGCCACCAAAAAAATCAAAAAAGTGCTAATTTTGGCCAAAAAAACAAGATTATGCAATTCTTGTAAGTTGGTCCTAACTTTCAATTTTAACAATTAGCTCTCCCTACAAGCATTAAGACATATTGAGAACTATGAAGACCTGACCTCTAGCCACCTAAACCTCACAAACATGAAGTTTAGAGTGGTATAGTTGCCAAAAATTGAAAACAAGCCAAAAACAGGATCCGTTTTTTCACACAGTTTAAATTCAAAAATGTTGTGCAAGAGTAAGGTTAATGGTGAGATCGATACTCCAAAAAAAAAGTCAAGTTTTTTTCAGCTCATAAGGCAACTTTGTGGATATATAGCACCTAGAAATTCATTTTCATACTCTTCAAATAATTCAAGCCAAATGGTCACTTAACAGGACACAAAAGTGTCCAAAGACATAAAAGTGTCATGTTACCATTCTAGTGTTAAGGTGAATCCTATTGAAGTAGACCCTTGCAACTTATCAAATAAACCTTCTACTCGGGATACGGGGAACCCAATTTTAATTGCGATTCTATTTAGGGCTCTATAATCTACGCACATGCAATATGTGTCATCTTTCCTTCGTACTAATAGAACCAGCAAGAAAAATGGGGATGAACTATGTCTTACCATCCCTTTTTCTAGCAATTTATTCACTTGCCTCATAATCTCCTCTTGTTGAGCTTGAAAGACTCTATAAGGAGGCTTATTGGGAGGTGAACTTCTTGGTAGTAGCTATATGGCATGGTTGTCATCCCCTCATTTTGGAGGTAGCTCTCCAGGGATGTCATCAATAAAAACATCGTGAAATTGGTTTATGAAATGAGATAACTCTAATTATTCTCGATTTTTGTCATAGTTATTCAGTAAAGTAGTAGTGTCATTCATAGATTCTCTAACAAAAATCATGTATGTGAAAACCAAACTTTTCATTGACTTGTCAAAATCTTGTGTATGTACAAGGGGTATGGTGTTACCTTTCTCACTTGCATCTATATACATCTCTCTCTCTCTCTCTCTCTCTCTCTCTCTCTCTCTCTCTCTCTCTCTCTACTTAAAGTAGATTTTCCTCTTTAGAAACTTCATTGAGGCAGCCATGCAATTAAACCATGGTGCCCCTAGAATTACATCTTCATGTTTGAGAGGAGAGATAAAAGAAGGCTTCTTTGTCGATATAACTTTGGACATGGAGTCTCAATTTCCCAATCAAGGGAGTGATAGAGGCTTGTTATCCCTTGAAGGCCCCATCTGCCTGCACAATATCCCCCTTCTCATAAGCTTGTATCCCTAAGTTGGTGGCTAGCTCAATTGATATGAAATTACGAGTTGAGCCAAGATCAAAGATGATAAATGTATCATGTTCTCACACCTTGCCCCATGCATAGGCAAGTGGTGACCCTTTGAATGACCATCCTCTTGTGGAGCTTCAATCATAAAGGCTCTAGGTGGTTCATTGTGTACATTTCTTTGTGGACAAGATTGATAGACATGTCCTTGCTCCCCACACTTAGTGGATTTGTTACCCTTATGATAACGCTCTAGCTCTTTGGGTGAGAGTTTGTTTTTACCCTTGTAAACACCTTTGTCCTTTGCTTTATTGTTGTTGTTGTTGTTTTTGTTAGGTTTGCTTTTGGAAGAATTTTGCATAGCATTATTCTTCCCGTTGGGCTCATTTTTGTCCTTACTTTTGGTGGGATTAAAGTTCTTCTTAGCCCCTTGTTGAAAATTAATTATTGAAGCAACCATGGTGTGATGAATGACCATTGAGATGGTTTTGGGCCGTTGACAATTGACATATTCATTCATGTCTTTGGGTAGCCCGACACAAAACTGTTGTTTTTGCTCTCCAAAGGCTATATTAATGCAGACAATGACTTTGATGTAGTCCCAAAACTTGTCTACATACTTGTGGATAGACTCATATGGAGACATATTCAAGCTTCACCATTCGGTGAGAAATTTATCTTTGGCATCGCTTGAAAGAAAGTTCTTCATAATGGAAGCTCTTAAGGCTTTCCATGTCTTGGGAGCTTCTCCGTTAGCCCTTAGGCTAGCCCACCATTGTGTAGCAAACTTTTGAAAGTGCATGGCAACATGTCGCAGCTTAGAGGATTCCATAAAGCCCTCATCTCCAAAGGCCACATTGAACTATTGTATGAAGGATAAAACCCTTTCAATGGAACCAAAGGCACCATCGTAGGTGAAGAAAGTGATGTTCTTTCCTCCGTCTTTGAACTTGTTAAGCTTTTTGGACCTTCTCCATGTGGCATACGCATTTTGATGTCCTCTCCTCTTAGGCTCCTTGGAGGAGTAGCTGCTACTTTGATTGGGACAGGGAGGTGCTGAAGATGGAGAAGAGTGTGACCTCCTTCTCTCCTTTTTCTTCTTGGAGTTCTTTCTTCTCTCCTGGAATCAAGATGAGAAGAGTTACGCGACGATATTTTTCCTCTTTGGAGCAGTTGGAGACCTTGGAGACTGTTGTCTTCTTGGAGCCACATCTTCAATAGAAGTGTTTGGAGACTCACTTATATTTCTCTCCATTGGTGGAGGCTCTTCATTTGGAGCATGAAATCTCCTTTTTGGAGGAGATGTATCCTTAACTTGATGTTGGATCTCTTCAAACGGATTGTTCTCATCACCCATAGAGAGTCCTCTTTTGGAGATCTTACCAAGAGTCTTCCTAGGAGCTCTCTCTTCTTGGGCCATTGGAATAATACTATGTGTGCGAAGTTTTTGTTGACTTCTCCTTGAAGAGAGGGATTACACATGGTTTGTTGAAGACTAGAGACAAGATAATTCACAATCTGATGACCATCATTAGTAGCACCATCATGTGCAAAATCAAAGTCATCAACATCAATCCTACTCTCTTTAGTATTTTCAGCCATGCTAAACAAAAGTTATGTGTGTTCTTGCAAGATACAATTCCCACCTATGTAATCTATCATAGGACCTCTCTTCTTAAGCAAGAAAAGAGTCTCCTATGCTCTGATACCAATGTGACGGAATTAAGATAATAACAACAATCGTAGCGGAACTATATTGATAAGAGAGACAATATTTCATTAAGGATATTCCTTATGAGAAAAAGAGTGTGCTTGGTTGGAGTCTACAATAAGAAACAACATAGCTAGATAGCTTGACATGAAAAATAACTTGAAAGAGAGAGAAACTAGGATTGATAGTTGAGGACCGGATTTACTTGGAGCCGCGGTCCCCCCTCCAAAAGGACTTTGTAGTATAGCTTCTCCCATGGGGAGAGACTTGTTTTACAAACAATCTTTGTGCGAGTATTCAAAGCCACATTTGATGCCATGAAGATGGAAAGCTTCATGCACCAACAATTACATTTGTTTTGGCCTCAATCTCAAGGCCTCAAACAACTTCAAAGGTGAGCTAGCGGGGAGTGAGGATGGAGAAGAAGAAGAAGAAGCATTCTTACTAGAAAGAAGTATTCTTCTCACATTAGTTCACTCATAGAGCATAGCATAGCTTAGTAATGGAGACGGAGGAGATGATGAGCATTCTTGGAGCTTGGCACTTGCTTGGATTTGCATTCCATAGCCAAGTGATGTTGGTGTAGGCTTATCCACTTCTCCCACACATAAGGAGACTTTCACCTTCTGAATGTGCTTGTGTGTGGTGCAAGAGTGAGTATTCTCATCAATTTTCCCAACAATACACTAGATTGAAGGCTATTGGTCCATGCTAGGGGCTAGCCAATGAATGGCTTTCTTCATATCAAGCAAGAGGGTTAGTCTTGACAAGTGTCCTTTATTCCCTCTTTGAAAAGAGAGTTGAATTCTTTAATTTAATGATGCTCATTTCTCATTGGTTCCCCTAGTAGGCTATTTGATGGGATCAAATCTAGCTCATGTGGGGACTCAATTCTTATTGGTTCTCTTTACAGGATATTCAATGAGATTTAAGCTTGCTTTTGTAAATTTTAATTCTCAATGGCTCTTCATATTCGCTATCCAATAGGATTCAGGCCTGGTTGTGGGCATCATTGCTAGGAGCCTAACATGCATCCTGTATGCCCTATATGAAAGAGGTGATTTTCGTTTTGTGTGTGTGTGCGTCTCTCTCTCTCTCTCTCTCTCTCTCTCTCTCATCTCCCTACATCTAGAGCTTGCCCAATGCAAGTGGGGGGTGCAAATTGGCCCACTTGGGGTCCTTGACAACCTTAGTGTCAACATTGAATGGTCTAAAATACATGGAGTTGGCATTAGTCTTTCCATTAATCAAAGGCTCAATGGGCTTTAATACTTATCCTTTGGAGACTTAATGAAGCTTACCATTAGGTCATTTCAAACTTCATTGGGCTCACAATGCTCTTTGGTAGACTATCTCTCCTCCTGGTCCCCAACCAAGATAAAACTATCTCTCCTCTTGGTCCATTGTTGAGATAAGTCCATTAGCACATATTGATATTGTGACTCTTCCTCCCTTTATCTTCCAATTTCAAATTGCTAGTTTAACACGAGAAAATCTATTGGGAAAGTTAGATATTAGATTTTATGACAGTTTTGAATCTCTTTACATGTGGCTGGCATGTCTCCTCTACATCTAAATCATTTCTTCTTTTGTACCTACCAAGATGCTTAACATCCTTTTCGTTGGATGCAATTTCATAGCTAAAACAACACACACTACAAGACAATATCTCTCTAATGTTGGAACAAAAATTGGATATGTTGGGAATGAAGTCTTTGAAATTCAAACAATAGAAGGAAAGGGTGGAAAATTCAAAGAAGACTCTAAGATGGATACATCTTTAATAGGTTCTTTAATTATTGTCCTTGCTCTCAGAAGGTGGGGACGGTTATGAAGCGAGCTTTGGAGCGAGCTTTTTTTCTTTCAACCCACCACCACTACCTCCCATTGCCGCCCCTTAGCACCCATCACCACCACCATCCTAGCCCGCCATTGGTGGTTAGTGGTGCTAGCTTACTACCACCATGTGTTACCCCTACTCCTACCACCACCACCCATTGCTGCCCCTCCCTCCAATGGAGTAGCCAAGGACCTCCTCTCTCTCACACACACAATCTCTCTATCATCTTGACTCTCCCTCTCCATATATCTTTCACTATCTCTCTCTCTCTCTCTCTCTCTCTCTCTCTCTCTCTCTCTCTCTCTCTCTGTTTAAATAGTTTCCTACGATGTTAAAATTGTCTTCTTCTCTCTTCTTCTTCTTCTTCTTCTTCTTCTTCTTCTTCTTCTCTCTCTCTCTCTCTCTCTCTCTCTCTCTCTCTCTCTCTCTCTCTGTTTAAATAGTTTCCTACGACGTTAAAATTGTCTTCTTCTTCTTCTCTCTCGAAAAACCAAGGAATTAGCAATTTGTCTAATTCCTTTGAGTTTTTTTAAAATCAAACCCCCTTGCCCCTCCCCCTCTCATGATCCCTCCAACCTGTTTCCTCTCTCTCT
>NC_140932.1:157333246-157350746 GCF_014529385.1 Adiantum capillus-veneris
ACACCATAACCTAGCCCCATCGGAGGCGGCTACATTTGGTTCCTTAATAAAAGTGGCACCCTGTCAACTTAAGCTTAGAATGATGGAGTATACTACTCGCTACATGCCATGGTTATTCATGATCAACCTGCTTCTATTTAAACAGGTGAGGGTGCATTTTGCCTCTCCCTTAGCCTAGTGTGTGTTGGATTGTGTAAGAGTTTGAAAGAGAGGACTGTGTGCATTACTATTTTCTGTGGTGGTATGGAGCTTACAGTGCAGCCCACGCACGTTGGTAACTAACTCAAAATCACTCTTATATTATAGTATGGTAATATCTCTTTGAAATGGTGGTTCTAAGGTGATGTAAGCACCTCTGCTCATACGCATTTATAGAATATCTATGATAATTGCATGACTATTTGGTAAAATGGGCTTGGTAAGGCCCACATAATATTGGCTGACAAAAATTTCCAACAATGAGGTGAATGGCACAGATGGCTATCTTTAGCTCTATATATGTAATAAACACTTGGAATGGTTGATTATTAAGATGAATAGGCTGATTTAACAGTGCTTAGGATGGTTCCTTGCCTTAACAGGCGCTAAGTTTAAGGAAAAACTATGTAGGGTTATTCAGTTCCTAACCCGCTTTTTGACATTGCTATGTACTTTGGTTTGAGCCATGCAAAATTGAAACTCACTATAGCTTGTTACTTAGCCCTGTGTAGATGAAATGTACTGCATATTCTTAGTTTTCTTTGGTACCCTTCTTACCCTGATGAAGGAGCCACACATGGTGGGGGAGTGTTTCATTACTCGCAACTGATATGTTCTGCCTGTACTATAGACGAGACCTCTTCATATTGCTTAGACTCTGACAATACTATACACAGCTTTGATACTGGGTAATTAGTAGGACCTCCTAACTTTTGATACTAAAAAACACTAGTGATGTACTTTATGTCTGTTTTTTAAACTCTGTATCTGACGCGTGGAAAAATCTGCATACTACTACCTGGTATAATGGGTTTTTTCTTCCCTTGTGCCATTTTGGGATTGTTGTCCTTGCTGAAAATATCGCTTATTGTCTTATATGGCTTGACATCTGGAATATACGCTTATTTTGGGATTGTTGTACTTGCTGAAAATCTCGCTTATTGTCTTATATGGCATGACATCTGGAATATACGCTGACAAGACTATAAACAAATATGGGTATTTGTTTAAAAAAATTGCTAGAAAAGCTATAAAAAGGTTTTTTTGATGCACTAACATCTTAGTTCTCGCTCGTTTCTGACATAGAAGGACGGGGTACTATGCTGGTTTTTGTTTTTTGGAAGGTTTGACACCTCGTTCAATAGGTTGATGCAATATACTTGCTGGAAAGATTGGTATAAATGTACAAAATAAATTGGGACATACAAACTTAAGGAGAATGATTCAGTTAGCCCGAGTAGACTTATATATTTTTTGAGTTAGATAAACATGGCCACGTCGGTTACCTTTGACTACCAATCATAAGTTTGGGCTGATAAGAGGCATTTAAAAGATCTTTTTGGTTACTTTATAGCTTCATAATACTTAAAAAAATTAAAGGAATTAGTGCGTGACAAATCTGCCAAAATTTGATATTGAATAGAGAGTTGCTATAGAAAATATGACACTTGGATTGGAAAGGTTGGTGACCTTCTGCTAATATGTTTGGTTTAAGGTACAATTAAAATATAGGAACCAAACTTATAATATAGTTTTTGGGTTAAATAAAACTTTTTACAAACAAATCTAGAATACCTTTAAAAACTCTGGACATTGGTTTTAAGCTAACACAGTTGTAAGCTGGACATGGATAACAACTGATATAGTCCATTGACACCTGTAAATACATCCAAGGCTAACATATGTGTTGTCTTGTTTGGATGGATGCAGGTGAGGACTCTATCCTTTGTTGGAGTTTTTTTGGCTTAAAGCAAATGTCTGTCCATGATTACACTTGCTCCTACTTCTTGGGAAGTACTTCTACTATCAGTTTATACTGAAATGAGGCTTCATTCTCATAAGATATGTACAAAGATAATTCTAAAACTGAGTTGTTTTTGTACTTATCATTGCCTTTTCTCTAAAGCTAGCTGTCTTTCAAATGTTAAAGTTCAATTATGTCTTATTATTTAAGTAAATATAGCTACACACACGTCCTATACATAAAGTTTTTTCCATACCTTTTGGATAAACCAGGACGCTAGCTTTAGAAACTAGTTTGAATCTTAGTTCTAAGTTGGACCCACAGTCTGTAATTCCTTGATTGGTTGGCTGGTGTTGCGTGGTCCTTCATAGAATACTTTTTTGGTTACCTACTCACAACTGTTATACTCTCTGACTTTGCCGGTTTAAGGATTGCAGGCCCAACACACAAGACTAATTGTTTATATATATATATATATATATATATATATATATATATATTTTATATATATATATATATATATATATATATTCTTTTAGATTCACAACATAGCTAACTTTCTCAAAAACCCATATCTTGCTTTATAGGCTTTACTTAGATGTTTAACTAACCTTGTCAGTACTCTTCGACTGGAGAAGACAGTCCTACTGGACTTAGCAAAATTGGTGGAGCAAAGTTTTTCCCAAAAAATATCACTCATATCTTGTAAACAGTTGTTTACGAAAAGCTCTTGGATCACACACAAGGCTAAAGGATGAAAAACTAGCTCTTGATTTTCAAAAGCTTTCAAAGAATCGGTTCATAGTAGGGCTAGATAAAAGCTCCAATTGTCCCACTCTTATATGTAAAAACCTGGCTTGGAAAATCTCACTCTCGGGTTTTTGGGAAGGAATTCACACCACTTAACACATCTCTATGTGAGGCCACTAATAAAATTTTAGGACACTTAGCTAATATGGGATATTCTCTTTAGGATACCAAACTTTCAGTACTTTTTTCCACCTATAAAGTTCATAAGCATAAATTCAGATGGATATCCAATGCCTTGAATAGTATTTTTACTAATGTTACCGAAGATATCACCCTTTGCCTTGACCTTGTACTTGCAAAATTTGAATTTATATGTGCTTCCAAGCAAAAAGTATACTATAACTTTCTTCAAATACACAATAACCCTTTTTGGTTAGTAGAAAACTCCACAGAGGTTATTCTTAACCTCCCTACACATATTTTCTATTTTTTCACAACAGATATTACTCATTGCTATGAGAATATTCCCCTAGAAGGTGATTTAGGACTGAAAGATGTTCTATCTCAGGTAATTAAACTGGCCTTTAATATGCCAGGAAGAAGGGTTTCTTCTACATTTCTCTTTCTAGAAAACCTAGATGGATTAAAAAAACACACTCATCTCATTCCTTCCACTTCCATGAGGAGAAACTATGTTTAAATATATCATGGGTACTTGATAATTGCACTATTCTTTAAGAGGACAGTGCTTTACCCAAAGCCTTGGCATTCCCATGGGATTTTCATGCTCACCTCTTATGTGTAATATATACTTAGCCTTCTTTGAATACAAATGGTTTCTCAAAACCATGTGACAAAAGTAAATATCATTAACTTTTATTATTCAAGCATATGTATAGATATATGGATGACATACTAAGCCTCAACACTAGATCATTCTCGGAGGAGATCAATCATATCTATCTTGACTGCTTAAAAATTGAACCAACCTATGGACAAGGGTTTACTACATCAAACGGCTTCTTTTCCACTTGAGTACAATTCCTTAACTTTATAATTTCTCTTCATATACCATGTGTAGGAGACTATGACCAAAGGTTTTCTTGGAAGAGAGACCTTTTTGAATTTCCCACCTATTGAATTCATAAAAAAGAACAGTAATAGACCCCACAAAGCTGCTCTTAGTACCTGCATCAGTCTTCTTTACATGATAGTATACTCCTCTTCTAACTACCTCTTAGAATGGGAAGATATCAAGATACTTATACACAAATTTTGGCTTAATGGATTCAAAAGAAGTGACCTAATTAATAAAATCATAGTCTCTTTCTCAAAATGACTGGCATGGCTTACACTTTAACCACAGTAACCTCATTTCTGTAATAAGGTAAGAGGCCCATTCACAATGGGCCTACTATCGACCCATTGTGCATGGTTCCTGGGATAGGGCTGGTACACACACACGCGCGTGCACACGCGCACACACACACACACACACACACACACACATGGGTACCCCTAGGTTCACTCACATATAACCTGGCATTATAAAAATACCCACGTATTGATATTATTTTTTCTATGGGTACCCACCCATGCTATAATTGGGGTTAGAAACATCCTACATGCGGACAACTAGCTAAATAGGAATAGTTATGGTGCTAGTTTTCTTCTTGGACTAGCCTTGGATAATCCCACCGTGGGATGGTACCTCTAAGGAAGAAGTCTAATAAGCCTAAATGTGGGCATTAAAAGGTCTCGTATAACGAGGCCAGCTTCACGCTCTGCCTCTTTGCCTCACTCCCTCCCTGCCATGTTAAATGGCGCGTAGGCAACTCTGTACACCATAACCTAGCCCCATCGGAGGCGGCTACATTTGGTTCCTTAATAACAGTGACACCTTGCCAACTCAAGCTTGGAATGATGGAGTATATTGCTCGCTACACGCCATGGTTATTCATGATCAACCTGCTTCTATTTAAACAGGTGAGGGTGTATTTTGCCTCTCACTTAGCCTTGTGTGTGTTGGATTGTGTAAGAGTTTGAAAGAGAGGACTGTGTGCATTACTATTTTTTGTGGTGGTATGGAGCTCACAGTGCAACCCACGCAGGTCAGTAACTGACTCAAAGTCACTCTTATATTATAGTATGGTAATATATCTTTGAAATGGTGGTTTTAAGGTGATGTAAGCACCTCTGCTCGTACACATTTATAGAACATCTGTGATAATTGCATGACTATTTGGTAAAATGGGCTTGGTAAGGCCTACATAATATTGGCTAACAAAAATTTCCGACAGTGAGGTGAATGGCACAAATGGCTATCTTTTAGCTCTGTATATATGTAATAAACACTTGGAATGGTTGATTATTAAGATAAATAGGCTGATTTAATAGCGCTTGGGATGGTTCTTTGCCTTAAAGGCATTGGGTTGAAGTAAAACCTATGTAGGGTTGTTTTGTTCCTAACCCACTTTTTGGCATTGCTATGCACTTTGGTCTGAGCCATGCATAAATGAAACTCACTATAGCTTGTTATTGAGCCCTGCGTAGATGAAACGTACTGCATCTTCTTAGTTTGATTTGGTACCCTTCTTACCCTAAGGAAGGAACCATACATGGTGGGGAAGTGTTTCATTACTCGCGACTGAAATGTTCTGCTTGTACTATAGATGGGACCTCTTCATATTGCTTGGACTCTGACAATATTGCACACAGCTTTAATACTGGGTAATTAGTAGGACCTCCTTCCTTTTGATACTAAAAAACACTAGTGATGTACTTTCTGTCTATTTTCCAAACTCTGTGTTAACTGAGTTGACGTTAGTTAACAGAAGATGCTAAAGGCCCGAGCCTTACGAATGCACATCAAAGATCAACATGAAGAAGCAATAAAGATTGAAGTTACAAATTTTTTACATTTTTTCAAAATGGTCATGTATTGTAAATTTTGGATTTATTTCAAGCCATTGTAATATTTTTAATGTGTTACGGGCTCAATGGGAGTTGCAAGCTGTAAAGAACAAGTCAGTTAGTTTTGCGCGTATGTTGCATGTGTCAATACAAGGAACTTGCCAATACACCATGTGCGACCCACAAATGGCTCCAAGCACACAACAAGCCTAAACTAGTAAGCTCAAAGATGGCAATGGTGTGTCACTCACCGCTCTATGCTTGCTTTCGTGGAGGATTCCTCGCCGCGAAGAAGAGGGAGACGCCGCACTCAACCGCCTCGCCTCCGTCGTGCCACCGCAATTCTCGATCGCTCTCTCTCTCTCTCTCTCTCTCTCTCTCTCTCTCTCTCTCTCTCTCTCTCTCTCTCTCTCTCTCTCTCTCTCTCTCTCTCTCTCTCGCATACACACAAGGAGATGAAGAAGAAGAAGATGGAGATGGAGCAAGAGCACTCTTCAATTGCACAAATGAGAGAATGAGTGAATTTTAGGTTTAGTTGACTTTTATATGAGCTCACCCCATTCACACTTGGGCGCCCATGCTTAGCCAACTAATCCCTTGAATGTTCCAGTTAGAGTGCGTCTCTCATCGGGGATCACTCTTACCCTTTTCCAATTGCAACGACAAGCCTGATACCTAAGTCTACCAAGTAAATAATACAACATCCGTTGTAGGTGATATGGTGTCCGTGAGGCGTGAGGGTTAACATGCCCCCCTTCCTGATGTAGATTCCGTCCTCGGAAGCTATTGAGTTGAAGCTCGTTCGTCCAGGTGGAAGAGCATTTGAGATGAATGTCCTTAACCTTCTTCAGTCACTGCAAAATCAAACAACATTGACACAGTAATTGCATTCTCATAAACAATTAAAAATCATATGCAATTTTAGGCAGACAAATTGATTGGTAGTATAATTCTAAACCATTTGTTAGCAATAAACATTAAATTGCAATATAATCAAACGCATAAACAGTTGTAAAGGTAAAAAAATTAAACAAGTCTGGGGTCGCTAATTTAACGGTCGAAAGGCACTAAAGATCGACTATTAATACCATGGGCCAGCTTCTCAATTTTCTCTGGTCAATTAAGTTGTTTAATCGCGAGAGCCAAGTATTTCATGTTCGAGGGCTGACTAGACGCTATACCTAGTAGACCTTGTAGTTAATCTACAATAGAAGGAATTTTTCATGAAATCATTGCCTGACTGATTACTTTTTCTTTCACCCCCCAAAGTATTTTCACAGTGATTCAATTTTGATGTGTGTGCTTATTTTGTATGCCTTGGGTTTTTTGCTTTTCAAGGAAAAGCGCCCACACTGGGGACCTCTAGGGCTCTAGTACCATAGGCAATACATGTGAGTGAAGTACCAAATCAAGCTGAGGTTTCTCTTCTAGCTTAAGATTTTACATTGTGTCACTTTGATTTTTTGTTTATTCGTTTTAGCATTTTAATTTTGTAACTTTGGGGGGTCATATAACACTGTTACCCTCCCCAGGCTCATCACACTAGTAGACTCCCTTTATAATACTTAAGCTAAAGGTCAATAGGGACTTAGCCCACTAGAAAGCCCTAGTACATTTCACACAATGCTGCCTAAATCGGATTAAGAACCTAAGTAACCATTGATTATTAGGAAGGCATTCCCCATTCCCCATAGTATTAAGAGAAGATCTCTAACACCTAGCTTGGTCAAACTAGCTTAGTCAGACTGCTTGATTTTTAAACCTAGACAAGTGATTATGACAAAAAATTACATTGAATTTAATGTTTGGTACTAAGCAAATGCGCTGAATATTATGCTACCAATCACAATCAAAGCAGACAAACATGGATGCAAAAAAAATAAGGGGCAATGGTAATGGGACAAGAAACACCTGTTTGTGTTGATGGTCGCACTTGATTTGAAGAGCGAGTCGAGATAAAGATTCCATCAAGGTCCAAATCCTAACCACAGCAACACGTCCCTGTACACACTAGGAAACACAAGGAATACCTCTAGGAGGCACATCAGTGGGAAAAAATAAATTTGTTAATCACTCAACTCTAAAACAGAAACACTCCTATCGTACTAATCTTACCTACCGTCCATCACTCGAGTGATGAGGATCAAAGGTGTTTGATGACATAGGTTTCTGTTTCAGTGTATCGGATGTGAATGTGTAGGTCTGGTCAATGTTTTGACTTTTATTGTGCATACTCGTTTGCTAATTGCTCTTACTCTTTATTATTTTTGTTTTTTGTGAGTATAAGGATTTATATATACATTCCCTAAGATTGGGAGATTGAGAGGTCAGGGAGGAAGGTTGACAGGGGAGCAAGTGAATGATGGATGTCAGCAAACACTCCCCCCTTCCTTGGGTAGATCATATCGTTTGAAATGTGCTTGCCACCCTTTGAAACTAATTGTTCCAGTTGGTAATAGGTGAGGATTTTTGCCATTAGTTTTCTATTACCTTAGGTGCCTCATCAAGTTGCAAGGGTGGTAAGGTACTCTCCCAGGATCGAACTTGAAGTGGTTCATCAGGTGATTCTTGAACACAGGGAGGTGTGGAATCCCTTGTAGCTTCATGGAGGTCCACTATTGTAGGTGGAGGCTCTGGAGAAGCTTTCACCTCTATGGATGCATTACATGAGGAGCTAGAAGCTTCATGGGACTCCCCCCTTCCTGAGCTAGGTGAAACAAATCGTTCTTTTCGGTACCCAAACTAGCTCTGAAGCGGGTGTGTAGCATTCTGTGATTTTTTTCTTTCCAAGATCGTCAATTCGTTTTGGAGCTACGATATTGGGCTCACATGGGTCAGGTGACAAGTAAGAACACAATCTACGTTTTGGTACCCAGATTTGATCATTTCCTTGATAGCCTTGGGCTTCCAATAATCGTTTAGGAATCCAACACCACGTTTCCTTACATTTCTTGGAGCGAGTGGGACGTTTCTTACAACGATTCTATTTTTTAGCACTAGCTATGGTCGCTAAAGAAGCTTTAGGGACCCACTTGTATGTTTTCTTTTTTATATGAGGATGAGTCTTGTCAGAAGCTATATGCATTGCTTGTAGCATATTTAAGGGAACGGGCATTTCATCCCCCTCAGGTGTTACCCAGGTCGTCCCCCTATTTCCCCAAGTGTCTATGGTTGCTGCTAGGTGGACCCAATCCACATTGTCCGACTCAGTCATCCTAGGTAGTACATCCATATAAGGAGAATCTTCCCCAACATCAGTGTCCACTTTACACGTGTAACAATACTGCAATGGGGCCGAGTGAACTGTGGTGTCAGATCTATGATCAATTATAAACATGTTTCCTAGAGGATGTGCTTGACCAGTAACAAGATCCACTCGAATGACACAATCTTGGAATTGCAGGTAGACATGGTTTTTAGACCAATCATGCACCATTTTTGCTTCCCTCATAAAAGGACGTCCTAAGATCATAAAAGGACATCCTCATTTTTGCTTCCCTCATAAAAGGACATCCTAAGATCATCTCCGATGCCATAGTGTGTTTGGAGAAATCCATAACAATGAAGGTAATCCTTATTTTATGTCCAAAGACCTTGATCTTGAGATCTTCTAGCATCCCAATAGGTTTAACAATAGACCATTGGCCATCTTCACTACTATGGTTGTGGTCGCAAGGTGAGGTCTTCCCATAGTTTTCGAGCAATTTTTAGTCACAATGCTAACCCCAATGCCACCATCAAGGATTCCCTTCACAGTTAATCCCTTAGTAGTGATTGGTATGGTCGCATTGGATTCATCACCCTCAAAGTGTTGTCCCAACTTGTTAACAGGTATTTCTATAACAAGGTTCTCATCTAGGTTGGGTTGTGTATCTAAGTGTTCCACCTCTATTGGCATCTCCCCAGCTCCATCCATCTGTGCAAATTGTGGTAGCCCAAACTTTAGTTCTCCATTGAGGAAGGCTAGAAGAGCTGAGACTAGCTCAGGGTCTTTATATAGTTTGGACATGATGGTGGTTCTGACCTCTGAAGACATGAAATCCATCAATTTGGCAATGTTTAACGGCACCTTTTGTACTTCAGTCCCTTGATGTGGGGAAGATGGAATCTCCATTTCTTTGATAGGATCAAGTTGTCCCTTTGTAAACATTCTTTCCATCAAGAAGTGAGTACGCCCACTTTCCCATGACTTTAAGTCACTTTCTTCTTGGATGACACTAGGTATGGCTAAGGGTCTATGGACTTGGTGAGGTTGTTGTTGCGTAGGGAACACTGTGTCTGTAATCTAGATCTGCCTAGGTGCTGGTTTGGGTATCTTCTACCAAAATCCTTAATTGCTTGACTCGCTCAATCTCCTCTATAGGGTTTGGATAAGTTCCTATCTTCTTCTTGGATCTTGGTCATTGTGGCTCATGAAGGTCTTCCTTGTTGGTTTCTATCTTAGTGATCATTTTGGTCTCCATGGTTTCTCCTGAATCAGAATCTTCTTCAGCATCGTTCATATAAATGGGGTCGTCACCAGTCCCTATGTTGGTCTTTCAATTGTGGTCTGACTTTGCTACTTTTTATGATCTCTTCCTTCGTGTTTTCTTCTTTTTGTGAGATTGGGAAATTGATGCTGTGTCTCTTTCCTCAAGAATATAATTTTGTTTTTGGAGCATCGATCGTGTGAGTACGTTTACTAGTACCACAGGTGTACTTTGTGATGGCTCCTCGGTAACTTCAATAAAGTTTAATAGCATGATCTTCGGTGCATTTGGATTATTTGGACATTGGGCAATCGAATGATCTATGACAAATCGATTACACATGAGTATCAGCATTGTAGAGGTGCTCGCTTGATTGGTTTGCATTAGTGTGGCGTTCTTTTGTAGCCTAATAGGACACTCGGCTACACGATGTGGACCTCCACACTCATAGCATTGAAAGGTGGTCTCTTAGCAGTGTAATTGATATTTTGGACTCTTGCCTCAAGAGGAGCTACTTGATATACAGGTCTGACTTGTCCCCAATAGTCCTCCATGTAGTATTGTGGACTTTCTTCAAGCACATCCATCCCATAGGCGATATTAGGATCTATATCTTCCTCACAGACTTCCAAACAAGCAATAGATGACTCACAATCCACTTGATTCACATAAGTGATTCTCAGATGTGGTGGTTGTGGTCCTAGCACTGGAGGTGGTAAGGGTGTTGTTTGAACAACATTTTGGGCCCTAGGGACCATGGGTTGTGTTGTTTGTTCAAGAGGTGGGGCCGGCATCAATGCAGAAACTCGAGGTGTGTTTGTCCATGCTAAGGTTGGTCTATTGGCCACCATCGCGCGCTTAAATACTATGCAATCCTTAGCTTGATGACCATACCTCCCACAGGCATTGCAGTTCCCATTGAATTTTACTATAAAAGTAGGGCATTCACTGGTACTATGCGGTCCATAGCATACTGAGCACCATTGTTGCTCCATTCTTGGATACATATGATTGTTCTGCGGAGCACGATCGTCTCTAAGACTCTCTTGAATAGCCTTGGTGAGATCTGCCAAAGTCATCTCACATATCTTTGGCTCCTCAGCAATAGGCTTTAGGGTCATTGGCTGATGCCCTGATGCTTGCGAGCTAATAGATTTAGGCTCAACAGACACTCTTTGGGCCTTGAATCATTAAATTATCCTCCAATTGGATCGCATTGGTGGTGACTGCTTCCCAAGTGGTGATACCTCTAATGACTAGGCCATTGTAGATATCCTCATGTCGTAACCCCCTAATGAATCTATCAATCAATTGGTTATTGTTGAAGCGCTCATTTGGATTACAACGAGAATTCAAATGCTTCAAGCGACTAATAAAGTCTCTCACCGACTCTCCTTCCTCTTGTTGAGCTTTCTGGAGCTGAGAGGCTACACCCCAAAGTACTCCCTCTCGTATGTATCCTTTCAAGAACAGTCTCCTAAGAGTAGGGTAAATCGTTTTTTCTTCCACCCTTAGGGTTCTATACCAATCCCTTGCCTTCCCACTTAAGGTTAGGCTTAAAGCATTACTCTTATGCAGGTCATTGTGTTCTCCTAGAGAATCGCATATTTGTTCAAACACTTCGATATGCTTTCTCACATCCCCGTCTCCACTAAATTTTGTGTGAGCTTGGCTATTTGTACTGCCTTACTTCTAGGCTCTCTATCAGGCGTGTTACGCATATTCTCAGCAATAGATCGACCAATAGCTTGAATGTTTCCAAGTCACCTAAGTGAGCAGGCACCGTGGGTGAAGGCGCTCCAGAGACTACATGTGGAGTAGGTATGGCATTGGGCTTGGCGCATAGGAAGCCCTTGGGTTCTACGCTGGGTACAATGTTGTGCCATGTGGTGGCCCAAAGTTCATATGTGTGGCCCTAAGCATAGCAGGCGTCGGGTGTGACATGCTAATGCTAGCCGGTATAGTCCCATGGAAATAAGAACTTGGGTGTTGTGGTTGTGGAGCATAGGTAGTTGAAACAATTGGAGGAGTAGGGACTACATGAGTGTGATGACCCATAGGTGCATACGATTGGTACACACTTGTAGGTAATGTTGCAGGCATTGAGCTACCATGTAGTGGTGCTTTACTAACAAATGAGGTCCATGGTGTGTTTCTTGGCATGCCCATCATTGGGGTAGGCATGGTAGCCGTGGTGTCATCAAGGGAAAGATAAGCTAGACTTGGAAATGTGAAGCTATCACTTGTGGAGAAACAACATATGGAGGATCCATCGGACTTACCGAGGGAGTCTCCATTTGCGATAAGGTCGGTTGTTTAGCCTTCCCTGTATCCAAGAATCTCATGAGACCCGTTGAAGGCATGTTGATCCCCTTGTTCTGTCTCTCTAACTCAATGGCCCTATGGATGCCCTCACAAAATCTTTGTTGTTGATCCTCCACACTAGTAGCACCCATTGTGGATTGTAGGACATCTAACTAGCCCATGTGATAAGTGTGACCTGCGTCATTAGGAAATTTCGGAGGTCATTTGGAGGGCCTTCTAAGAAAATGTATTTTTGGCACTCTCTCTCTAGAAAAAATGGCAAATAAAAGAGCTGGGTCTTTCATAGTAAAAGTTCAAAAAGTGTACTTTAAGTAGATTCCTTACTCTTCTGAACATTTGTTCGTAGTGATTGAGGGATAATCCTCTTTTCAGTTGCATTGAATGAACCTCGTCAATATGGAGGGAATGAGGCTAACATGGAGGGACAAAGGCGCAGCCGCTATTCACTTTCCATTAAACCTGCACATTTGGCTAATGGCGCACTCCTCAAATGGCACAAATGTTACCCAAAAACGAGCCAAATATCACCTTCACATTGATTTGGACAATGATTACCAACCATTGATTAAGCGCAGTAAAACAAACACACATATACCTCCCGCTTCCATAGACACGCTCAGAGCTCAAGGAGCTAAACACATAGATATCTGGACGAGAGGCTCTCTCTACCCTAAGAATCCAATGACTAATGCGTCTCCACCGTTTTTCAATCCTACAAGCTTATTGACCTTTGCTGGTGATGGAGAAAAGGGCCTTCTGGATTATTGTAAATCACTTACAAGAGAAGCTAAAACTTACAAGAGCATTCTCCAAGCTCAACAATGTGAGATTGTTCGCCTTTCACATTTACATTCTACAGATCAGGTTACCATTTTGCAACATAAAACAGAGGTACAAGAACTGAAAGGAAAGGTGCGAAGTTGTCAAATGAAGGACACCATCTTGGGTGGTCGTATCCGAAAGAAGAAATTGCGCAATCTTGAAACATTGCAGGTTGCATCAGGAGGTCTCAAGAAAAGAATCCGAGCATTAAGGTGATGCTTCTTGGTTGGTTACATTGTCTTAGTTAAGTAATCTTTTTGTTTTTTCTTGTTATGCATTGTTTTCATGTGCCTAAATAGTGTTAGTGAAGCAAATTTTCTGTTATTTACTTATGCATTGTCTTCATGTAGAGATTCAACCTATCCTGACAAGGAAAACATTGACCCCAAAGCCAATATAGGAAAGAGATTGAAGCCACTTATAAGTAGAAGCCTGGCAGCAGACATAGTACATGACAAGAAGTTTAAGGTCCTACAACGAAATGTAGTGGACCGCTTTATTTCAGAGAACTTAGTGCCTGCAAAAGAGATACAAGGCACACTTGATTCACTTGGTGAAAGCAAAAGAGGATATTCGGCTATCCAAAAGTCTGTCTCATCCATCTTTGTTAGGAAGGGTATAAAATCCAAACTTCTACCATCAGCCTCAAGTGTTTGGAAAGAGAGGCTTCAGCTTAACGAGGCACAGGGAGACTATCTTGGACAGCCCTTTTATATTAAAGCAACTTACAGTGGCCATGGAGCAAACATGGCATATGATGAGTTCAACAATATTTTTATGGACCTACGGATATTACAGAAGAGAATGGTGGAGTTTTACAACATCACATTTGAAGAGTCACGTGGGGTATTACATTTTGTGTTAAAACTGGATGAGTGTGAGCTTGTTAAAGAGAAAAAGCTAGAGCGTGTTACTATTACTTTAATGAATAGAGCCCTCTCAAAGTGTCCCAGTGATGATCCTTTATATTTTAGTGTTCAATCAGAATCTAACATATGGTGGCTTGGTGCATTTGAGGTAAGCGAGATTCTCAGGTAAGCTCAAATGTTCACATCTACTTAAGTCTCATTTATTTTGTGTTGCAGGTAAAGAAAGAAGATCATGAGATTCTATATTGGGTGTTCCATCGAACTAATATTCTGGAGGTGATTGATCGACAGACTAACCAGGGAGAGGTACTACGTCTAGATAGAAGGGGAGACTTTCAAGTTCAGTGGCATCTTGCAGGTGACCTCAAAACATTAAAGTGCATGTATAATTGTGGAATGGGTGCAATGGCAAAGTCACCGTGTTTGTTCTGCATGGAGCCTGCAAAGGTCATGGACCCAAAGTGGTGGAGAAAAGCTCCAACACGTCACATTGAGGATCCTGCTTTTCGACCGGTTTTGAAAATACCACTTGTGAATGTCCACATTTGTACAATGCATGCCCTTTGTAGAATTGTGGAGAAATTGGTCTACTTATACATCGGGTTTGCTTGGAAGATTAAGAACTCCGCAGAACGACAAGTAGCCCTGTAGTGCTTAGAAATTACTGTCGGATATGGGGCTTCATGGTGGCAATGTGAAAATCCAGCAGGATGAAAAGAGATCAACTGCTGAGAAGGATGTCCCATGCAAACCATCCATCGGTGGGGTGAAGGCACGGAGGTTTTTATCTAAGCCCCAAGGTACAAGAGATCCAAAGCTAACAAAACATGGAAAAATATATAACACATCTTATGTTAGCAAGGTAGAGTATCAGAGCTGGAAAAAGCTACATATTGCAGTCAAAGACCACGAACCAACTACTCGTAACGCGAAGGCTGAGGTTTGGCGATCAATAGACATCCTATTTTTGATGTGCGACAAAGATGACTGGTCACAAGGTGATATGAACACGTTCAAGGAAAATCTCAACCTTCTGAAAAAATCATTCAAGACAGCATGGACAGACACCCAGATTACTCACTACATGGTATTATCATGTATTTCTTTCTCTCTTATGTGCAAATATGTGACTGTAAAACATTCTAACTAATCTGTTTTCATATCCAGCACATCATCTTCAATCATTTACCGTATTTTATACAGAAGTATGGGAACCCGGCAATATGGAATACCCAAGGGATGGAAAAGTCTCATTACATGGCGAGAAATGCTTATTTCAGGCACACACGACATGGTGGCTCTCGAATCAAGGCTAACAGTTTGAGAGAACTATTTGAATGGTTCTATCGTAGAATCATTCATCGAATGCAGGCAAAGAAGTCTTGGCAAATTCAGCAACAGCACAAGCCATCAGACATTTACAACAACAAAAAGTTAAAAGATCAATGGCATACAACAACTCCGGAGCTCGTGAAAGTCAACGAAGGTGGAGAGAGACAATGGTGTATGTGAATCACAAGTGGAGAAAGATACTCTGAGTGGATGACATTGTACAAAATTTATGTAAAACATGATCTTATACAATTGCTACTTGAAGTGTATCAAGATTTTGAAGGTTCAATTTTGTTTTTTGGCACGTCACCCTTGTAACGAATCATGAGATGTTTGCCATACTCTAAAAGTTCATCTGGGTTTTGTCTACCAAGAGCTAGTGCCATTGATGTGTAGGTGTAGTAATACGCTGCCCGACCACCTGTATAGCCCGGGCAGTAACCAAAACAATCTCTAGCAAACACTTTGTCCACAAGAATGACTTTATCTGCACTTTTGGGCAGCACCGGTCCACCCAAGAAGCGTGATAGTGTCTTGAATGTGTAAGTTGCTATTGAACCCTCTTGTGACATGGAATTGTGAAAAACTACTATCGGCGACTCGCAAAGCTTTGAAAGGTACTGTGCTAGGGCCGCATCCCTTCCTCGATACTCTCTTGTCCGCCGCCGAAGGAAGTCATCCTTGTCAGCAATCCAAGACTGCACATACCATGTCAGAAGTGACACAAAGAGAGAGAGAGAGAGAGAGAGAGAGAGAGAGAGAGAGAGAGAGAGAGAGAGAGAGAGAGAGAGTTACCATGAAGCTCTCATCCTGCAGAAAGAGGTTTTCTTGCCACAGGTCTACAGATGTAGTTGACCCCTGACCTGAATGGTTAAACCAATCCTCCACTTCTTTGTTACTTGTTGATGGTCTTAGGCTTTGTCTTATTGCTTGGAAGGTGGCTTCATCAGGTAGTGTCTCCTTGTATTTTTCAGCTTTCTCAAAGCATCTTCGAAGGCATTCCATTGGATTGCTGGATGTTTCCATTGCCTCATCATCACTACTATCCTATGAAACAAATCCACTCCTCTCCTCTTGGACTCTGGAAATAATAGCCAAGGAGAAATCCTCCCTTAAATAAAAGACACTTTGCACATCATGTAAGAAGATATAGGTCCTGTCTCCAATCCTAAAGTCAGGCACAGCAGGCAACATCATCTGAGCATGCTTCTCAGTGAAGTTACTGACATCCAATGGAAGTTTGATTTTGTGGTTTTCACAGAGAGCATCTTACTTCTTTGTACTTCAATTGCCTCAACCTCAAGGTCGACTGTGTCTTCAACCTCCTCGACTTCTTGCATATGAGTTGTCTCCTCGCATTCTTCATCTAGTGCTGCATCCTGCTCCTCTAACACCTCATCAAGATTCTGCATGAGGAATCCAAACAGGCTGTTCAGGTAAATCATAAAGCCAAAGGCTTCCTGAATGAGTTTGCATTCTTTTTTATGCAAAGGGCAGGCTGAATGTCGGCAAGAAGGTGGTAATTCCCTATACTTCTTCAGTCCCTGTCCCTTTCCACCACAGTCATTTAAATGCACAAGAGTCATAGTAGGCAGAACAACCCTCCCTACCTGCACCATCACTTCAAACTTATCTCTGTAGGACTGCAAGAAATTACTGTGCTGAGCTAACAGGTCTTCAATGTCAAACTTTGGATTAAACATAGAATGAACTAGATCAAACTTGTCCCCAGCACCACAAGATGCTGCAAAATCAAACAGCCTCTCATCAGTTGCAGCTGGGTCTTCCAGAGAAGACACATCCTCTTTGTCTTTACATTTAGTTGCACAGGGACTTCCTTCTAGCACATCTGCATCATCTGAGAAGTCTATATTCCTCTTTCTTGTATTTTTCTTCAGAAGTACTGTAGAGGGCACCACAGCCTTGTAGGGTGAGGGATCCTCTTGCCCTGGTAACCTCTCTGATTGATCTTCACCAATTGACTTTTCTTCAGATATGTCTTGACAAAACTCAACAGTTCTATTGGCAGATACATTAAGCAACTGAGCCTGCAAGGGTTGAAATCCTGGCACAAGCTC